>NC_066253.1:7064657-7352157 GCF_024542735.1 Bombus huntii | reverse complement strand
AAATCGTACAAACACGACGAAGAAAGGGGAACCACGTGCATCGACTTTGCAAAGATTTCTCGGCACAATCCACGCGAACGTCCCACGAAGAAACGTAGAACGCGAAGTTGCGTTTGTGCTCCATGTCGAGTGCCTTTTATCAACAACGGTACGCGATCTTTCATTGAGATTTTCGCAAATCAAACGCTTCGTTCTTTTTTTCATCCTTCTCGGAAGGGGGCAGAGAGGTTTCCAAAGCGCGACAAACTGGATCACAGGATCGTGATAGGTTTTTTCTTCAGGAATTCCATGCAACGGGTATTATTGGAACGGAAATAGCTGAGAAAGAAGTCGAACGAGGATCCAGATTAGATAGACAGAGACATTAGAAAAGAGAAAAAGAAATAAAAGACAGCGAGCGAGCGAGCGAGCGGGGCAAATGAAGCGTTACCTTGGAATGTTGAGCAGAGGTCGGTGTTATCGGTGGCGTCTCCTCGGCGTCTACGCTCGCTGCTGCGTTTGGTAATCGCTGCTCTTGCACCGACGCCAAACTGCGGAATATACAGATTACCAGTTAGTTTTGCCGAACACAATATCAAATTTCTTCTATCCCTTTATAATTCTCACTCGTTTCCCAGTTAATTTTGTGCATCTTTCGTTGCGCGCTTACATGATCCTAATTCACGTGGACCGTATTCAGGGACCGTAGCAATGTTACCTACCGTTTGAGCGTCACGAGGGTACTAGTGAGCTTTTTGCAACGCTTCAACGCCGACTCTAATCGTTCTGGCTCTTCTTTCAGGAATTTCTCCGCTCGTACGACCATCTCCATTTCAGAGCTCAATAAACCCTTCATACCTTCCTGAAGACTCGGGAATCGCACCTTCAGGTCCGCCACCGTTTTGCTAAAACAGAAAATGCGGTCTGTCACATCGTTTTCAATCGGAATATAGGATTTGCTTTTGAAAGTAAGAGAATGGATGTGTATGGTGACGTTATAAAATTAGTCAAACTTGAAAGTACACAGGTTTAGTTGTTGAAAGCTTTTGCAACTGCCGTTTAGCTTTTACCAATTTAGTAACTCGCCTTTCTCTCTCTCTCCCTTTACCTGGATTTGCTCATTATCAAGGCCATGTTCTCCACATCCGACATATTGACCCTTGTCTTTCTGTTTATGACGTTGCCACGTAGTTCCTCCACTGTGTTCTCCAGCTCGCTGAAAGCGGCAGATCATGTGTCAGCGGTTGTAGAGATACGAGAATACATCTAAGAGATACGAGAAGAAACGAGAGAATAAAATGAAACACGTACGTTAGATCTTTTACCAGCCTCAACATCTCCTGCCTGTAGAGGTCTTCCTCGCGGCTCAGTCGAATCTTCTCCGCATCCCAAGCTGCGTCGCCGCACGACAGTAACATTGTCCTATGTCCACACAAATTAATAAAAATAGCCAATGATTATATTAAACGATATTATTAACAATATAATTATACGTGTTCAAGAAGATGAAGAGATACGTCTGAGGTACGAGTGTTTGAAATAGGAATGTGAATGAGTCTTTGGATTTGCTCAAAGTAAAGCACGTAACTATATATTTGAACGACATACAGATCCAAATTCATTGCACAAGTACGGAGTAGACTCTACTGTATTTTGAATTTTACTTATTAATTGAACGTCTATGGCAGCGTTTGCGTTAGGATTGGTTGCGGATGAAATAACATTTGACCGAAACCTAAAGCCAGAGATCCACCGGGGCTCAACCAAGTTTCTTGTCAGCAAACATCAGTAAGCAATTTTTAAGCTTAACACGTTGAATGCCATGGGGTGACCAGTGACCCGCACTCAACTTTGCCGTGGCGCCGTGCGGGTCACCGATGACAGGCGTACCAAGATTAGTAGAAATACATAATTTGAACAAATGTGAATAGTTATAAATGTTTTATTATTACCATCGTTACTACAATGGTGTGACGAAATTAATGCAGTATAAAACATATAAAAAAAAAGGGCCTTGACAGTAAAGTAGACAATGCTAAATCTTGTGGCGGTTCTTTAGAATTATTGCAGGTCCGAATAAGTATGACCGAGGGATGGATTATGGTTTATGACAGTAGATCCCGGCACGTAACAACGTGGAGCAATTATTTGAGCAACGCGAAGAAACAATATGAGATAATTGATAATCGCAAAAATAAGTGAATCGAGCGAAACTGCACTACAACGCCACGTGGGTCACCAGTGACCTCAGTGAGATAAATTCATTAATGATGATTATATACCGTAACATATCTCTTGTAGGTAATATTTCAACATTATATGTATCGCATAATAAAAAATTCATCGTGACGCTACAGCCAAACCTTGTAAAACTGACGTGGCATTCAACGTGTTAATATTAGGTTGGCAACTAAGTGATTGCGGGTTTGTCATTACTACCTAATGACAAAATCCGCAATCACTTAGTTGCCAACCAATATTTGAGAAATTAAATGAAATCGACCGTACACGTGAAGGTTAGTAAGTTTTTCGTTTGTAGTGTAATTTATATAAACTTAGAAGGAGTGAGGTGACTATGCCACAATACGTGTGGCTGCACCAGATATGGCCGTAGTACATATTTATATAGAAACACATAAACATAAGTAGAATTCATTTCAAGTATACTTGTGCCGTGCGCAGGCTATATAACCGACCGATATGGTCGTTGGGCATACTTGTGCACTGAATTTACACGTGTATAGCGCTCGAGAACGCAGCCACACGCAGTGTGTGGTCGGCTTTGGAACTATGTAAGCCTGAGATATCGAGCAATAAATAAATAAATATATGTTACACACGAGAAAGCAATAGAAGGATCGCTCTCCGTGTAGAAAAAGAACACGACGAGAATGAAAAATACGTGTAATTATGATGAAGATAAAGCACGACTAGACTGATATACAATAAATGAAAATGTTTCTTGCAATTATATATAAATCACTTGGATTAAGTTTGAAGAAAGTTCCATAGCTCTTCTCATACTTGTTTCATTTTGCGCACCTGATGGTGATGAACGTATCCAATATAGTCTCTCGTATGGTGTGCGCCTGGGCCTGAGACATGCGTCTCAGATTTCTAACTTCTTGCCTGAGGTCCTTCGCCTTCTTCTGCAAACCTCGCAGCTGGTTGTACATTTCCGGTGTCAGCGCCATGTCACGATAAACATATTGGCCAGCTACCAACGCTGCCGGTTTCGGTGGCGGTGTCGGCTTGTGCCTGTCTCTCTCTGAAAATGATTCGGTCAAGCGTCAACGATCATGTTTCTCGTCCTTCTCATCGATTTCGCACGATACATCGTGCTCACATGTACGGGCACAAGCGTTGGCATTTCCGCCCGTTAAACCGTGCGAAAATCGTCCAGCTTGATCATCGTCCTTTGATCCTTGTTACCTTGCGATCCAGTCAAATCGGATCGAGTTTGCCAGTAGCAAGAAACGTAATTGAAAATGGGGCAGTGGCGATCGATCAATGAGATTGAATGATCCGTAAAAATAACTATGATAGTGTGGCAATAATTGTGGCAGACGATAGATTTAACGGTAAATTTAAAAAATGATGTTTGTAACATTCTTATCTGTCACCGCGTTTCAATTTATGGATGAGGTAGGGAGCGCTGTCAGCCGGCCGGATTTAGCGGCTGGCGCCATCTGTCACTCGTTAATGCGACGCCTTTCGCACGATCAAAGGGCGGACTGGTGCACGAGTATATGAACGAGGGGCGAGTGACCAGTTGTACAATTTCGCTGTCATTTTTATCGTCACCATTTTATCGGCGACTAGGCGATCAAAGCTGTGCAGAGGGCAGCAAAGGGATAGGAACGAAAGAAACGAATGGACGAGTATGGACGATGGTATCGTGGACGATCAACGATCATGCGTCTTATAGGACGTTTTACCTCTGAATTATCCTCTCGAGTTCCAGGACAATCACCCATCTATAGACAGTGTGCGATCGAGCCGTGAGTTGCGTCGAAAAGCGTCATTTACCCTACTACGTGTAACTTGTTGGTTGCTTTTAAAAAATGGATCTGTCGATGCTGCTTTTCGATCATCTCGTTCTCGAATGCACTGTCGGAAATTTCGCACGCAAGCGGAAGAACCGTGTTCTTCGGTGATTGGCTAGGTGCACGAACGATTAAAACAGAAACGATTGGATAATACACCGTATCTGGATATTTAAACACACAATTGCGGACCAAAAACCCAACGAAACAAATAGAGAAGGAATGAGAGGGGCAGAGGCGTAAAAAGAAGAAAGAACGATCAATAAGGTTAATCACAAGAACAAGTGGAAGTAACGAGACACAAGGGTTGGTGGAAGCGTAAAAAAACACGAAACAGGTTTACCTTGCGAAGACATCCTCGGCAACGTGGAGGATTTGATCGCCGGTTTTGTTGGTTTTGTGTCCGCTAGTCGTGATGGAAGGCATTGCACGAGAAGTCGTTAGAGATTATTGCGTTAGTAATGAACTACTCCGACAAGGATATTTTTTTATCTCTCTCTCTGAGTACATCTTTAACCTTTGGTGTTTGAGAGAAAGAAAGACGGCGGAGCTGCAGATAATCGACATCGGCGGTTCCTTAATCTGCTCGGATCGAACGAGCCCGATATCCGCTCGGTTTGCAAAACCGTTACCGATCGATTTGTAATTACGGGCAGACCGCGTAACGAGAAAGAACAGATCGTCAGCGATTTTCTTCGCCGACTAGGGACATCTGCCGGCGATTAAGCTAAGGACGTCGTTGACCCAGTTGGATTTTACTATAATTCCCATGATAATTGCAATGCCTATATACCGCATGATTCCGCATTGTCGAAACAGGCTTTCGTTCGATTTAATCGTTCGAACGGAACTCTGCTTCCATCTGCCGCTCCACTTTTTTCTTTTTCTCTTCGATTGAAGAATTGAAGAATAACTCGATTCTCCGAGAGGAGCGTGCTTAGTGAAAAAGTATCGTATAATAATTTCGTAGAATGTGCGGTAACCATTACCTGCGTGCTGCGGGGAATGCTGCTTGGGGGAATTCATGTCTGGTGGCTCGTCACTGAAGGACACTGACTTTTCAAACGACACCGACTTGTCTGGAATAGAGGATGATCAGAGCATGTTTCTTGCGATACTCGTGCTAAAGTGGGCTTTTTGGTTATAGCGGACGGGCGTGCGCGCGACAAACTTTCGAAATTAAAGGAAATGGTGCTAAACGTCGAGCCGTAAACCGAAAGTAAGTGCGACGAGTTTTCGTGCATCAATGGGACAGGAAACGTAAAGCTTAAACTCATATACGCGGACATAGAACGTTTCGTTCTAATCGATCCACGAACATTTCTTCGAAACTGTACACGTTGTTCGAAAAGGTGTTTTTCCAAATCGAATCTACTTTTTCGGGAGGATCTTGCAATGCTGGGCTTTGTATTTTTTTTTTTTTTTTTTTTTTTTTTTTTTTTTTTTTTTTTTTTTTTTTTTTTTTTTTTTTTTTTTTTTTTGATGGAAATATACATTCTTTTTGTACAACGTACGATGCAATTTTAAATCTCTAGGGGAAAAAGCATCGAGGTGGAATTTAAATTATTTGTGATATTTTAGCTTTGATCTTACAAAACTGAAACTTTCTACGAAAGACGAGCAAAGATAATACCGTGCTTTTATATTTATGCTTTTTTTCGTACTTTTCCTATACTCGATTCGATGAAATTAACTTTGAAATGTCTTTTATACTAAGCACTTTTAATACCTTCATTTTCCAGGAGAATTAAAAACTAGATATCGAACGGTGTATGAAAAAAATGTATAGTTCCGTTTGAAGAAGCAAACGTCACTTTGAGATTTCCTAGAGATCAGAATTTGTTGAAAGAACGAATTTTATTTGAAACGTCTTCTTTCGGATAACGTACAGTTTAGGAGACATTTGAGTGGATCCATTAAAATGAGACGTTGTGTATACGCGGCTACCCCCACGCAGTCAACCGTGCCTGGGTCTATCTCGACCCACGTCTCGATGTAAGCCGAAACAAAGTCAACGTTAATTTTCAGTGAAAAGCACTTGCGTGTTTCCAATTTCTAAGCAGAATTTTGAAAAAGATCTTGTAATTTAAAAGTCTGTAGCCTTCATCTGGCATAAAGTGAAACACATAAATCCCACCGACGAAAATAAGAGAAAAAAATATATCTGACGCTATATACTGAGATATCACCAGACACATATACGGAGAGTTAAAAAAAAAAGAAAAGAAAAATGGTTACCTGGGCAAAACTTGTTATAGCACACTGCGGATATTTATGCGAATTAATATTTTTTCACGTTAAAATTAAATTAAAGAAGAAAATGGAATTTAAGTGAATCTAAGTAAGAATTACCTACCAAACATTGTAACAGTTACTATACTTTTGATATTTTATAGATGTACATTTTTCACGTTATATGGATTCTATGTATCTTTGCACTTTCAAATATTTACTTATTTATTTAACAGATAAATCCTTTGGTACAAGAGATAGAACGTGAAGGAAACGTATACATAAATATATTTTACTCAACAATTTTACTCAATTTTCGTCTCTGATCCTATCTCAGGCAACGACATATCGTCTGAGACGTACAAGTGGAAACATTTTGATTGCTACGCCAAGATTTTAACGAAAAATGGTTATATAGGTCTCTGTAATACCGACTATTTATTACAGGCGAATGCGCGATCTAATAGACGCGTATTCCTTGTTTCGATTTCACTTGGATAAAACTGTCGATTCCACTTACGGTTAAGAAGCAAACAATAAACATTATAGAAGTATTCTTCTACGTTGCGTATCTTCATTATGTTCCATAGCATTGGAAATATAATAAAACTGTGAATATTCTGATCGTATTGTAGCTCAAGTGTGCAAAGTCCAAATACTAATACACGGTAGTGTATATACAAAGAAAGGAAGGTAAGGAAGAACGCGAAGAAAGGAGAAAGCAGAGTAAAATCGAAAATAAGTGTACCATAAATGCATAAAAATCCGCAGTTTGCTTATAGTTGCTCTTGGGTCGGCAACGAAGTGATTGCAGATTTTGTCAATACTAGCTAATGATAAAATCCACAGTCACTTAATTGTCAACCAATAAAACCGATTGCAAGCGAACGGGACAAATGTCGAAACGTATTTATCGAAACGGTTTAAGGATTTTCTAGACGCGGTCGATTCTATAGAAACCGATAACGACGAAAGTAAGGAGGTTGGTGCCAAGTGCCTTCGGAGGATGCGCCGCGTATTATGCTAGAACGATGCAAAAGAAACGTCAGAAAGAAGCTGAGGGTGAAAGTAGGCGCTCGCGCGAAAAAGACAGAGAGAGAGAGAGAGAGAGAGAGAGAAAGAGAGAAAGATGGAGAAAGCGCGTGCAGTGCACGAATCGCTGCTATGTGTTACGATTTACTGGCAAAAAAAAGAATAAGGCGACGATGCTTTTGTTGCATGGATAAACAGGAGAAACGTGTATACTTTGTGAACCGCACCTTTGCCTAACTTTGGTGGTTTTACGTCAGTCCTTAAGTACGAGTCATCTGTAACGGCAGGTTGAGACACTTGAATTTTACAAAGGAGAACCGTTTTAATCACATTGGTTAAACGTAGGGCACTATTATAAAATGTATATAAGTAGTAATAGAGTAATATAGTATATAATAGTAATTTCAATAATAATAACGATAATAATAATAACAATAGTAATGATAATAATAAGAGTAAGAATAAGAAGTAGTAGAAGAAAAATAATGTTAAGAATAATAATATAAGTATATATGAGTAACAATAATGATATAATGTATGAATAAGTACATATATATATATATATATAAACTATGTATTACAGCGGTTACAGTGATTCGACGGAAAAATAGAAGATAGAAGAAGATGAAGAAGACACACCTGGCAATGAGGCAGAGCTGGAACTAGAGTGTTTGTCGAACTCGTCCCCGGCGCCTGGTGTGTGCGTCAGTCGGAATAACAAAGCAGTTGTACAGCAGGGTTCAGGAAACTTAAACACCGCGTTACAACACGTGGCAGCGGTAACGTCGCGTTAGAATTAATTTTATTTTATTATAAGACAATTTTTTAATTACATGGTTTTATCGTTAGAAGGAGAGTACGTCCATCAACGAATATTTGAAAAATTAATTTTACGTTAATAAAACACACCTGGCATGTACATGAGATTGAAATTATATTCGTGGAATTTGGAAAAATAACAGGACTGAGAAGTCAGTCGTGGAATTACTTGGAAGAACCGCGTCGTACCGCTGTCACTGCATAAACCGTGGCGCAAAAACGTATTGTTAGATCTAATGAAGGTGCAGCCTGGCAGACAGTCACGGGCGTCTGTTCTGCTGCCTCCGAATCGAATGGAATCGGTATCGTTTAAACTCTGTGGTATCTAAAGAAGGAAAATCGAGAGAGAAAACGCGAACGATCGTAGGAACGACGTAAACGAAGAAAGCTAAGGGGCGGACGAACATTCACGCAGAGAGAACGGGATAGGCGGTAAAGCGTCGCAGAATAAATCCGTTGAACGTAACGAGCTAATGCTTCTAATGTGTCTAAGTGCGACGAAAGATCGAATGGAAAAGAAATGCGAATCCGTTCGTTTCGACGAGACGAATTATTCTCGTCGAGGCGAGTCGGATGGCGTGAACGCAAGAGACTGTGAAAATAAATTGGCCAGAAGATGATGATGGGAAGAGGTGGACCGATGAAAAGAAAAATCTACGCGAAACCAAGGGACGAAAGTTTCTTTCGCAGACAACAGAGAAACCGGGTGTGGCGCGTCTAACGATCAAAAGATTACGCACATGTTGCAGTTAGTGTGAATAGAGAATTTGAGAAAGCGGACAGATAACGTACCTGGTCCTCTCGCGTAAGGATCGCGTCCAGCTGGAACTTGTAGATAATCACGAGGCGATGGACTCGTGTGAGGTGCGTGGGTCAGAGCCTTCTGCACTAGACCTGTCAGGTTCGCCAGCTGTCTCTCCATGTGTTCTACTCTTATCCTAGACAAGGAACGAGCAAATTTCGGTTAACCGACGCGTTTGTTACCACGGCCCGGACAGCACACAGTCTGTTTATGGATGTCGTAAAGACGTACGATTAATGTCCTGGAAACGTGTAGCGAAGATGCAGTTTGAACGTTCTGCGTTGCAGATTCAGGGCAGTTCAGTGGTAATAGCAACATTATTATAAAATAATTCCTGGTCTTTTGTAACGCATTGGGAAATTTAAAGAACGCATAGATACATAGGCTGTGCGTAGTTTGATTACAGTCGAATGCCGCATTGTAAAAATTAAAACGTTCCGATCAAGTCGTAGGATGGTGGAGCTTGAAACGGACGTGAAATGTACATACGTCTTTGAGACATCGTGTGCTGTCCGTGGGGTGGTTCCGGTTTCTGCATGTTGCAGAAACTGAGAATGGGATGAGACAAAATCTAAATCTAATCGGGCTTAGTATCTTCCAAAGAAGCGTTCCACAGGATGCACGTACGCTTAGATATAATAAAATATCAACTGACGATAATGAGAATCGCGTGCAAGGTTCGTTCCGCATAACTCGCGATCTTTCTAAAGCCTACGTCACCAGAAGGCTATACACAAAAGCGCTCAGATACACATTCTCTCTACGACCGCTAGTCGGCATGCTACATTCCACCGATCCGTATTTTCAGCGCAGAGCCGTTTTCCGGACGAAAGGGATGCCAATTTTCTCGAAATTCTCGTCCTTTCGATCGGACACGGCGGAATACACGGCGCATTCGAACAGTTGCTGGACCGATAGCTGACTTGTGTCTAACAGAAAAGCTTCCCAGCTAAGTATAATTTTCTTATTCGACGCACGGTTATCGACAAATTTTCGAAATTTTATCGAGAATGTGACACGATTATTCTTATTATGTTACAGGTGGAGCTGATTTAAATATCGTGTTACTTATAATTCAGGAATATAAACCTTTCGTAAGTATATGTGCAATTAATTGAAGTTAAGAAGGATCGCTTTCTTTTTGCATTTTCTCAAAGAATATAATTTCAGAAATGTATGTATGGGAAAGTCTGTGTCTGAACTCCTACAACTAACGAAGTTATACGTATACTGTTCGAGAAGCTTTTATACGAACGATTGTTATTGGTAACAAGAAATTTCAAACACGTTTTTCTCCGATCTATGTTTCTTAACGTGGCTTCAAATTTTCTGTGCACTTTCGATGCATGTGTGCGTCGTTGTGGCCTGAACTAGGACGAATTCAATACCTTTCTTTCTTCTGTTTCCTTAAGCTTCCGAAAATCAAATGATGGAACTTCATAGTGCAGCCATTTTTCTAATTATCGAGATTTTTCTTTTGTTCAAACTATAGTAAAACGGCTGGAATTATGGACCACGATGGCAATGTGTACGTGGGCATGTAATACCACCGATTTTGATATTTTTTCGCGGCAAAAAAACTAGGTAGATTTTAGCAAAATATGTATAAATACAGTCTGAAAGTTTGACTGTAAAAAGTGTTACAGCAAATTTTGTACAAAAATTGCCTGACCTAAAAGAGCTTAGCGTTTTACACTTGGAGTATCCTGTCAAACGCTATTGTCCGGTTTATATCCTCGTAAAATAAGCAACAGGATATATAAGTCAGCATCTCGTAAGAGCAACAGTTTAGAATCGAAAATATTTGCTAAATATTATTAGGTCGTCCGAAAAGTTTCTTTCGTTTCACAAGGAAACAATAGATGCACAACGTTTTTTCTTTTATATTATTTTGATCCATTACTATTTTTATCCTACAATTTACATCGTATGATCGATTTTGCATTACGTGCAGTATATTAATACGTGCAATAAAATATAATATAAAAATGTTTCGCATCTATTGTCTCCTTCTAAAGCGATAGGAACTTTCCAGATAATCTAATAATAATAAATATTAATATTTGTGTAAATAACAGCAGTCCAGAAACTTGGGCGAAAATGCGCCGCCATATGCGTGTACCTGATAAACTCGAGCATTATGAGAAACGCAGGACCGTATCGAATTTTGCGTTTCTATATGGAACATAACTTATCGTTCTCCATGCATGCCTCGACGCATACTAACACATGCATTGAACGAACGACGACCATTCCTGGGCAGAGTGCGAGTTTTTCAATAGCCGTGAACGGAGGTATTATACGTGGATTTCGAGGCGAGGTTTCCTCAGGTCAATGGAATCGACGGGAATACCGATCGATGAACTCGAAACGGCTGATATATCGTGGAATATTATCCACCAGGCGCCAATAGCAACGACGAACGAGTATAAATAACTCGGCTAAGGGAGCCTAGAGGGAAGCCAGCGCGCTTTTCACTTTCCCTAGTCGTTACTCTCTCGCGATCCTCCGTTCTGCCGTGATAAATTTGTCAAGGCACCTACCATATCGATTGCTTCCTCTCCCCTGGGAACGGTAGTCGTCGTATCTATGGCTGACCATCACGACAAGAGCGACGCACAGTGGCCAAATTGAACGATGGACAATTACCGGATGATCAACGAAACATAGAACGACGAGAAAGCGAATACAGCGACGAAAATACAGAAATTTTCTAACACATGGTGAATATTCAACGCCTAAATGATCTATGAGATCTACGTTCAGTTCGTCTCATTACTCGTCGCAATTTATTACGACGTGACGACACGTACAATAATATTGGATTGGCAACTAAGTGATTGCGGATTTTGTCAATACCACCTAATGGCAAAATCCGCAATCACTTAGTTGCCAAGCCAATATAACGATTACGATTTATCAGAATACAATTGGACCAAGCTGATAATTTCTGTCGAAGTGACTCGAAACGACGATCGGTAAAATTTGTGCCACTGTGCGACGCGTTCGCAAGCGCATTCGTATATTCTGACCAGACGATATATAGCTTAAGTAGAGACAACCGGTCACGGTCAGACTCAGCATCTCCATTTACAGAGAATTTCGAGGTCTGAGGTCGCGGTTCTATCGAAAACTAGAGAAGGTAGCTGAGTACCGAGTAGCGTCGTAGCTCTGGCCACCGGATGGCAAAGGTGGCGGTGCCCCTGGAGGAAACGGGGATCGCGGAGGACCGGATGGCGGACGGCCTGGCGGTTTCACACCGTAAAGGCTGTACGATTCCTCCAACAGCTCCGTATCGCTGCACCACCCACAACAGAGATATACGTATCCGCGCTATCAGCCATCCACGAAAGTCGAATTCGAGATCGCCACGACCAACTTTTGCTTTACGTCGTTGATACGATGTATCTCGTCGCACGCGCTTTTTGTGGTTCTTTCTTTTTCTTTTTTTTTTTTTTTTTTGTCGGATAGACTGGGCTTCGGAGGAAGTTAAACGAACGAAAGTAGCAAAAACGAACGATTACGATTGAAACATAAGGTGGTCTAAAATAACTGGTGTCTAATAGTTTCTCAATTTTTACTTTCACGAATTATCAACGAGTTTTTAATAATTATTATGAAGACGAATAGAAGAGGTTTTCTTTTTTTTTTTTATAGAACACGTTCAAAGTAACTACCTTTATACCTTGTTCAAGTAGTATGCTGCTGTAGAGCAGCTTGACAAAATTTTGGAAAAGGCTCAGTTCAGCTTGCAACTACTCTTTTTCGTTCCCGTTTTCAATTGATAATTTTAATAGTATTCGTCACGAGGCTAAAATAATATTACGCTCTCCGTAAGCTTTGTAACTCTCGTAAAATACTATTGCAAAGTCGAATGGATACTTTCCACCGCAGTCTATTTTATACGTATACATATGAGAAGATTCTGTATAAATATTGAGAAATTAGCGAGAGAGTATGAGAAAATCAACATGAAACGACCGAAGCGGTGGTCCGTGGAACTCCGGTTACCTGGCTTCCTCGTCGATGACCGGTGTCACTGTTCCCGAATACTGCGAATAGTACGGGTCCTCGTAGCTGCTGCCAGCGCTGTAAGGACCAGGTGGATATCTGCCAGTTCCAGAGCCAACTCCTCCACCTCTTTCTGGACTGCTCATATAACCGCTTTCCCCGTGCAATCGATCTGTAGAATCGCAAGGATTAGTACAACCACGTAGAGGGTAAACGATCCGCCTATGCAACCGAAAATTATTTTAATAAATTCGTAGTTTAGCGGGTGGAGAAAATTTTAAATTGCATTTATGGGTATCGCGATTCGAGAACGAAGATTATTATCGGTATCGATGGGGTCAAGAGAGAAAATGGACTATCCAGGTACAAGGTATAGCAGCATCGTGAAGTAATCTGATGATTTCGCTATACCTTGATCCAGACTATGCAGACTTCGAACGTGCTTCTTATGGGATGTCAAAGAGTTCTACGAATTTTTATTGGTGATAATAGGATCGGACACGATATCATGGGGTTGACGGCGATGCTCTACTTTAGATACTGTATACCACACATGGGGAAGGTTACGTATACATTGCAAGATACTTTGAGAGTGTTCCAAGGGGTCGCGTCTCGTTCGACCGAATCTCAAAAATGCCAATCTCAGGGCCTCTCTCTTTTTCTTTCTTTCTCTTTCACTCTCTTTCGAAGCCATTCCGTTGCGACCAAACCGCCTCCATAGTCAAAATCTTCAGAGTCAATTGGGCAATGTTATGCAAAAACCTATCAACCTTCAACGATCTGAAATGGAGTGAATTTAGTGTGAAGTTTTTAATTTCAAAGAAAAGTAGCTTTATCACTGTTGCAGCTATTTCCTATACTTTATTTCTTTTTGTTGTTTCTGCGTGTTTTTTAATGGCTCGTCTAGTAGTATAATTAATATTATTTAAAATTGTCTATTGGCTGGTATTACTCGGCAATTTCAGTTTCGGTATGATCAGCATATTGACAGACGCGTAAAAGTATAATGTTAACACTTTACCGACCGCTAGCGGTTCAACAGCAAACGCACGTCCGACCGGCAGCTCAGGCGCAGATTCTCCCTGGCGCCGGCTCTGTTTCGGTTTAGACTCCCCAATACCATTCTTTTCGTTCATCGCGAATAGTAAGTTTTTCAAATTGGTATAAAACTGTGGCAGCTTACAAAGCAACGCAGCTGACGCAACTGGGCGAGGTACCTTAGTATTATGTAACAAATTACTGCTCAAATAATGAAAAAGATTGTCGGCGACAAAAAGCCGATTAATATGCTATCGATCGGTAAGCGTCGGCGACAAAAAGCCGATTAATAGGCTATCGGTCGGAAAGCGTCGGCGACAAAAAGCCGATTAATAGGCTATCGGTCGGTAAGCGTCGGCGACAAAAAACCGATTAATAAAGTGTTAAAATTAAAGCGTTAAATAAAAGTAAAGTGTTAAAATTGATTGCCTCGAGTGAGTTTCTTTACGTTTATCGTATCAAAAGGATGAAGAACCGATGCTGCGTGTCTTTCACTCTCAGCCAAGTAGTTTGCAAGTTTTCTGCAAAATAACCGACGAGCCTAAAATGAGACAGTTTCAATAATTTTATAATGCAAGAGTTGTTTTGCAAAACCAGAGATCGCAAAATTATTCACATTACAGATCACAATTTTATCTAATTCGTTCTTATTTTGGGGGTTGCAGGATTCCTGCGTAATATGGCCCAGTTAACAAGCTGGATATCGAGATGGATAACATTCTCGAAAATATACTTCGTCAAACTGGAAATATATTTTTCACTTTTGCTCGATAAAACAGTGAGTTCCTCGCCCCTCGGTTCGTAGCCGAGTTTCTACCGGCTGTGAATCTTCTTGCCAGCGGATCCATCCGTGTCAACTCTGGCGTACGAATCCGAGCGACCACGAGATCGCGTATTGTCTAACGACCCAATACGGAAACCCTCGACCTCGTTTTCTTTTCTCCACACACAGTTTCGATCTTCGAACGAGCCACGCCACCGGAGAGAGAGAAATATCGGGTTTGGCATCGAGAAAGATCGCGGATCGAAAATCGGGCAAACTTAACGCAGAGAGCCGGTCGCGATCGACTGAAAAGGACCGAGAGGCAGAGCTGGGCATAGTTCGAGTAGACTTTTATCTAGACAAATAAATTATTCGAAATTTATTCATCGATACCTCGTTATGTGTCATTTTGCATCAAGACTAGTCGTTCACAGATGCCAATCCTTTTACTGCACATTAACCTCGAGAAACAAATTATTCCAAAATTCAGTTTCTAATTTTCTAACCAATTTATATTTCGTCAGCGTATTTTCTAACCGTAAGTAACAAAATTACTAAAAATTTGCGTAATTATATTCGTCTGGTTATCTCTACGCGCACAACCAGTCGAAATAAATAGAAAGTAAAATATAATATATAATAAATAATATACAGGATGGTTGGTAATTGATTGGTACAAGCGGAAAGGGGGTGATTCTACGCGAAAAAAGGAGTCGAAAATATAGAATACAAATTTTTCGTTCGAGGCTTTGTTTTCGAGAAAATCGACTTTGAATTTTCGCTCGGTACGCGTCCACTTTATCACGTCTCGTTATAACGGATCTCGCTGTAGATTTTTAAAAAAATTAAAAAAAAAAAATTTGCATCCTATATTTTCGACTTCTTTTTTCGCGTAGAATCACCCCCTTTCCGCTTGTACCACCAGTTACCAACCACCCTGTATATTAATATACATTAACAAATAATAAATAATATATATATATATATATATATAATAAATAAAATAAAATTCGCGAATAACATTCAATTCAAATTTCCTCATCTTTATTTGTTATTCGTCGTTCGAATCAATTTTGCCCAACTCTGGTCCGAGGTTTCCAGAGGGTTGTTTTAAGGCTACTACTGACCTGCTATACTATAGAGGGAGACCGAGCTGTCTCTAGAGAAGCGAGCCGAGCCCCCGAGGCTTCCAAGGGGACTCTTACCACACTGGTAGCTGCGAAGCGGCTTGGCCGGCGGCACCCCGCCACCACCTATCCAACCATCCGGAAAACCAAACAAAAACCAATGTACCCAGCTGGTCCGGTGTACGTCGCGTTTCTGCCCGACGTTCGTTCCTTTGCTAGTTCGCGACTGGTAAAAGTGCACGGTATCGCGACTCGGAAATATTGGGTTGGCAACTAAGTGATTGCGGATTTTCTCATTAGGTGGTAATGAGAAAACCCGCAATCACTTAGTTGCCAAGCCAATAATCGGAGAATATTGGCGAATTAGACGACGAACGTGAGAAAATCGATGCTCTATATAACACGCTGTGTTTCCTGCATAAATAAATAGCCCCATTTTATAAAAAAATTGTACCTTTACATGGGCAAACAGGTTTTGCCTATATAATTTTCTCTCGTATTATACGCGATCGTTGTACAGCGTACGTTATACGAATTGATCGGAGGACAAAGGTATTGGCAGATGAAAGAGAATTTTTGCGTGACAAAACGATCAGCAGTTGGCAGTCGGTCTGATTTAATACTTGAGATGGAATGAAATAAAATTAATGCAATTTGTTTGTAGGTAACAGCATACGTAGAATATAAAATCAAAAAGGCAATATCCTTCTTTTAACGAAATTAAAGAAATCGAACTGCTAGATGGCAAACTTTTTTTGAATAAATTACGTGGGCTTGAAAACAGCTCACAGTTTTCAGACGTGTAAATGCCTGTAAATTAGGTGACACATCATTATCATCTTCTTTATTGCTGTCACTTTCGTACGTTTCATACAATAAAACGTTCACACAGCGGATGTTCGTATAACGCAGGCTCTACTCTAACGACTAATTTGTTATTATTAGATAGGAGAATATGAAACGTCGTTCTGTACGACAAGACTCGAATTTCTAAAACGTCGTATATTTAATCAAAATAATTCCCACGTCGTTCGACAAAACTTTCTCAAAAACTATTTCGTTTCGTTATTGCGAAATATGAATTTTCCAATAAAACAAGTCGGACATTTGTTCATTTATAATTCTCCTTAAAGTAATTAAAGTGATTTACGCGTTAAAGAATCGCTTAGATGGAGCAGGAAACGTCTTAAACCGCTCCAAAATGCTAATTTCTAGAAACCATCTTTCCAAATTGAAGTTTACGTAAAGAAACCGTACGAACTTTCTGATTATATATTAACGTCGCGATAAAGAAGTTTTATATTTTTCATCATAAATCTTCCTTATTAATCATCGAATGCATCGATTTATGTCAAATTTCATAACGAGAAACAGGCGCATATCGTGCATCAACCTAATTACTTCACAACTACGTAACCGAATTTATGAAAAAACCAACAGGAAATATTAATTGTTTTTAACTTTCGATTTTAAAATGGGGCGTTTCGTAACACATGCTTCGTCTATACGCGTGACAAAATGCATCTTATGTATTGTAACGAATAAATCACTATTTTACACTGTTCTTAATGAGATGTCACAAACGAACAGCTTTTTCCCTTTAAAGCGTCGTTACTCCAAGATTGCTTGTGTATTATGCACTTTTCCAGGGCGTCGTAGCAAAGGCGCGAAGCGGATGGTCGTCGATCGTAGTTTGTCAGACGACAGTCGGGACTCGAGTCGACGAACGTGTTCGCGCAATCGAGACGACCTCACGCGATCGCCGATCTCACGGACGGCGCGTGTACATTGCACAAGGATTCGGTGCTTGCATCCGCAAGGGACGAAAAGCGTTGGATCGGTGCGTTACTTTCCATCAAACGATGCGAACGAGTATACAAGCTGAGGAAAGTATTCCAACATTTGTGACGAGCTTTTCCTGTAGCGACACGGTTATTTTGAAAATTGTATGCCACAGAATCATCAAGCAGAAATGAGTTTTTATTCAAATGGATGGGAGTCGTTGCTAAATAACACTTTGACCGCCACGCAGAAATCACATGTTTCGCTCAGGACGCCACGAGAGTATTTTTATTATTCAAAGCATATAATGGCAAAATAATGATAAATTGATGATGTAAGACAACATTCTTCCCCAATGGACCGTTTATCTTATTGGTGGTCACGGGTGACCACCGTGACGCCTCGGTAACAGTTGATAGCGACATATTATAACAAGGCTTCGTTTATTTCAACAAACCATTCGCTTCCGTTATTTCGTTGTAGGCAAAACGTGCGGAATATATTGTTGAAACGTGTAGAAGATATTAGTAAACAGTATTAGGATCATTTTTATGATTTCGACGAAACATTCGGCTGAAATGGTACAGATCCGCAGAAAAAATTATGTCTGCGATAAACCAATGGTAGTGTAGATTACAAGAGAGGAAAATGTGCTGTAGATTTATCGGATCAAATGATAGCATATTCTACACCACAAAGAAGAACCCTCGAGTGGTATATAAAATTAGCTTTAGGGTTATTGTTAGATACATCAATTTCAAACGCGATGATACTCTATAAACAAGCAACAAAACTAAAAATCAAGTTATCAGATTTTAGAATGGCACTCGCAATGCACCTTACACAGTGCCATTCGCCAGAGCCGTCAAATATACTTATTCGACAAAGATTGCGACACGAAATGCAGAAGAAAGAAGGGCAAGAGTACCTGGCACGAAAATTTTGCAGAGAGTGGTATAAAAAAATGTTAAACAGTTAGGATGAAAAATTGCTATGAATCGGACCAAAAAGGTGATCACCTATTGTCTAGATTGTATCGATGAGTCACATTTATGTTTGAAGTGTTTTAAGGGGGTATTCTAGTCTAGAGGCATGAATTTTTGAAGCTCTGTACAAGCGAAACAAAAAATATTTTTGCTATCCTCCCTTTTAGCATTTGTTTATTGATATTTCGAGATTACGTAAAAAATTCACTGAAAAAAAGAACTCAATATTTAAAAAGTTATGAGCTGGCAAAGTGGGTGCTGCCAAAAAAATGGGGTGTCGTGGCGTGCATGATATCAACCCTTCTGGTCATTTGAAACAAAAAAAGCGAACAGATTCTTAATTAGTATGGATGCCGCTATCGTCTGAATCTTGGAAAAGTCAATACAACATTTTTTCACAAAATGACGGCCGTTTGAAACAAAATTTCTTAATTCGCACGTTTTTTTGACAATTCCGAACGTTTAAAGATAGTAATATTAAAGATTTTGAGCTAAGCGTAGTCCGGACGATAGAGGAGTATATAAGGAAAATTCAGACCAAATTTATAATAAATCGGTTCATTAGAACTTGAGATATCGTGCACGCCAACTCGAAAAAAGTAGTTTCGAGAAAAACGCGTTTAAAGTTTTGAGACAAGTTTACTCGGACAACGTCTACCGTCTACTGTTCATTTGTTCCGGTTGGACCGAAGCAGATGCTGCGTTACAAAAATGGCTGTAACTCATAAAATAATTGAAATTTTGAAAAATCCTTTTAAGGGCATATTCTTGAATGTCTAAACTTTGGAAATATGGAAAAAATTTTCGATTTTTTCAAATTTCTAGACCAGAATACCCCCTTAACACAGTGCACCGTTAGATGCAAGATTTCTTCTCATTTTTTTTTATTGATGTTCTAATAAAAATGTTTGATTGTTCAATGGGGCACTTTTTATTTCAAAGTATCTTCTATTTATCGGTTATATTCAAAATGCCCTAACTGACATTTTTCATTCAATTTTTACAATTTTAGGAACGTGATAGTCAAAGTGTTAATGAAAACAATTGAAAATGGGTTAAGCCTCAACTGTTTCGATTACGAATAACCATCATAAAAGATTAAAATTTTTTTTTGAATGCTGGTATCGATAAACCATTAACGTTCTTTTTGGTTAAATCGTTAGTTTGGTTACCGATAACCATTGAAAAATTGTCCGCCATTGATAAAGAAAACGGCCATTCGTAATCAAAATCATTTGAATAAAAATATAAATATGACAAATATTTAGAGCGTGGTCTGCTCACCAATTTCAACTACGTTGAAATACCTCGTCAAACTCGTCATTCTGAACAATTTTTTTCTATATATGTTACCGCTGCTCGGCTTTAATTTCCGAGATATTCGTAAAAAGCTTTTGAAATTTGCTTGGTAATATTGGCTTGGCAACTAAGTGATTGCGGATTTTGTCAATACCACCTAATGACAAAACCCGCAATAACTTAGTTGCCCAATCTGGTCTCTGAATATGGCGCATTTTACAGCACGTGACAAGTACTGCAGGAGCTGATTTAGTAAACTAAAATGAGGGGAATAAGGATCGTACGAACGTACATGCTCCGTATGACCTTGTTTTCGAGTCACAACTTTATTTTTCCACGGAACAGACTTTCGTGCAGATACGACGAGATTGAATGTCACGTGATGGATATGATAAAACGTATGTGGTTGTTGTGCCATGCAGCTCCTAAAACGTTACTTGGGCCGACTGTTTCCCGACAAATGGATGGGTCGTGCTGGCCCCACATCCTGGCTAGCTTCATCTCCAAGCTTGAATTCGCTGCTTTAAAGTCCGTAGTTTATAATAAAACGTCACAGTGAACGTTGACAGTGTTTCAACACTTTGTCACACGTCGACTAAAATCACTGACAAATTCGTCCAAGACCAGGTCAGTTCAAACGAGTTGAAAATCCATGAAACGACGTATACACGTTTGTATTGAAACTGGAAGTTGTGGCTTGAAGCAGTTTCTCTGACGATATATAAGCAACTATTAGAACACGAAATGAGCTGTAACTGGAAAACAAGGTCGTACCGAGCATACACATATGTTTGTACGGAAGTTTCTTTTTATTTTAGTCTGCTGAATCGTGGTCCCAACGTGTCCTGAAACGCTCTGTACATTGCGTGTATCGTACGAGACATTTCGAAGTTTCATTTAGCATTGTTACGAGACTCGAGTTTTATAGACGTAAAAGCTTTTTAAAAGCGTTCAAATACTTTCCTCAGCCAACGTACACGGCGACTGCTGTAATTAGATCAAACCATAACATAGAAATAGTGGAAGATAGGAAAAGATTTCATTAAGCAAAACATTGGAACGGTTTGAAAGAAATGTCTACGAGAAAGTAATCTCTTTAATCGCTGTAAACGTGTTTAGCGAAACGTTCGTCTATATTCCATCGTCTGAAACTTACATATGGTTTGGCCTAGTTGCGAGGAACACCCTGTGTACTTGTATATTTCGCGTCACCTCCTCCGAATCGTTGCAACGGAGGCAACGCGAGACTCGTTCGACCGCCACAGAGAAGAGGAACGATCGAGCGTTTTTTTAGTAACAAGCGAGGTGAAGGACGAGTAACAACGAGTATGCAGCAACGTTAGGAGCATCGGACGGTTAAAATAAATCCGATTGAAACGAGTGACAGCGTGCGGAGAATGCAGCGAGCAGAGGAATTAATCAGCCGTCTATGTCGTTCCGGACACCTGCAGGTCCGAACACACGACGAGAATCGTTGCAATGTCGTCGGGCGGATGCATTCTTCGTGGTAAGTCGGCTGAAGCTGAAGGGAGAGCGTGGTGCAAGCATGGAGCAAACATGACAAGCACAGGCAGGAGGAAAAGCGACCAATTGACGCTCGAGACTCGATTCCCGAAACCACGCGATTCTCATCCTCGAGAACTTGCCCGGTCCACTGATCACGAAGCGTCGTTTCATAGAAGCGTAAGCGTCGTCTATTGGAGACGACGATACGTCTACGCTGCTGTTTAGTTCATAAAACGTACAGTAAAGGTAATTGTAAGTTTACGCCAAGTCCGTGTTTGTTGGAAAATCCGCAGCGCAAAAAGATTGGCTGTGACAGATATCTGTAGACAATCGTCTTAACACTTAGCCAACCGCCAAGCCAATCTATAACGCTGTGCACGTCGAATTTTTCCAAGTATCGAGCACTAATGTTCGTTACTTAAGAAACAAACGAGTCTAAAAATGATTTAAGCGGTGAAGTACATTTTGCGGTGGTGATTTTCTTTAATGATTGCACGTATTGTTTATAGAAAAAGTAAAATTGAAAGTATTTAAAAGTGTAAAAAAATATAGGTAAAATTGAAAACATTAACGACGATTAAAGATAAATAACAGGACTTGATGGTGAAATTAAAAATTCATAATGCATTTCAATATTCTTTTACAGTTTGCTATCGTTCGATTATATTGGATTGGCAACTAAGTGATTGCGGATTTTATCGTTAGGTGATAATGGCAAAATCCGCAACCACTTAGTTGCCAATCCAATAACTTTAATTACCCATAACTGACAGTGTAACTTTTTAATTAATTTCAACACCACTAAATTCGTATATTTCATTATATACTGTAGTTTATAAAGGCAGAAAAAGTGGTGCAACTAATTGGCAATAATTCCAGGTAAACACTAATTGATAATAACAAAGAAAAATGTTGGTTTTACAATTTCATTTTAAAATTCCTACTTCATGTTATATTTTTTCCGCAATGATGTAATAACTTTCGCGACGATAACTAAAAGAACAATATAATGAATTTTATTTTGTCTTTTATGTATTCAAACTGAAGCTAATTTTGTATCAAGGCTACTTGTACCAATACCAGTCAAAATGACTGGTACATGTCAGTGTAAAAGGGTGCTGTAATCTGTTTATCGAACCCCAATTAACCAGTTTCCCCATTTTCTACAACTTGCCATATGTTTTTCCAATTTTTCGATATGACGATATCGGTTATCAGGAAAATTCCGGATCGATCGCTGGATCGCTAGATGCTAACACTAGAAACACCACACCAGTCAAAATGACTGGTTTTACAATTTTATAAACGTGTCAACCCTCGTTTAGGGATCATGGCCCCAGATAGACCAATAATACCAAAAATGTACTACGTAACATGTGTAATATCGTAGAATAGATTTGAATTAGAGGTCGGTTGAAAATAGAAAAAAAACCGTGTACGTCGTCTTTCGTGGTTTGTTTACATCCAAGAGCGCCTAGTAACAGCGACGCGAGAAAGGATAAGCAGCGTCAAAATAGAGGTACGGTTTCATATTTCAAGGAATAGCAATCGAGAGGCCAGAGTATGTGAGCCGAAAAGTGTGTATGTGTGTGAGAGGACGAGAGCAAGAACGAGCACGACCGGGCAGGAGTGTATTGGCGGAGATCAGAGCTAATTGTTTTGAGTCGTCGAAGAGTAGAGTCGTGAGAATTGATAGAGTTGTTAGAGAGAGAGAGTGTGTGTGTTAGATTCGTTGTAACGAGAGTGGTCAAATAACTGTAAAGTTATTTGATATAGATACGAGTACTGCATTTAGTTTCCGTTAAATATCGTTCTCTGTCCAATTTATATTTGTATATTCAATTTAATATTAATAAATTGTAAGTAATCGAAAAAAAAATTTCTATCCTTATTTTTCGATATTACACATGTAATTCCTTCCGTAAGAGAGTAATGAATCAATAAATATAAAAATATTCTATTATTAGGTATTTTTTAAAGACCAGTCATTTTCACTGGTTTTGATAGAAATATCTTCCTGTTAATTATCGGTAGTTCTAGTGTTAATACGCTTATTAGACAGGCGCGGGACGCTTCGTGGACAGTGGACCTAGCGTGATCGGCTTTCTAAGGCTGAGTCTCGAGTATCGCGGATTTTCGTGTACCTGGAGTGGCGAGAGGTTTCGGTTGAGTAGGCGTTGCATTGGGTCCTCCGACTACCGACGACGCCGCAGGACTGTACGCTCTCATTAGTTGGCCTCCGCGTGGCAGGGTGCTGCTTCCTCCGACGTAGTATCCGCTGTTTCCGGAAGTCGAGTTCTTCGCCGTCTAAAACACAGATGGCACGTCGAAACGTTACTCGTCTGACATAATCGACTGATACGACAAGTGGTAGTTGAGGCGAAAGGGACACATATTAAACGGGACATTATACACATGTACATAGCAATGACAGTAGTAGAGTCTCGATTATCCGAGCTGATGTGCACCGAGCCTATCAAGCGTACCAAGCCTATCGGATAATCGAAAACTCGGATAATAAGATCATAAGAAACATTTTGATTGTGTAATATTACAGATATATTGGGTTGGCAATATTTTGTCAATACCAGATAATGACAAAAACCGCAATCACTTAGTTGTAAGTCCAATATTTAACATTGATTAACTATTTAATTGATTCAATCGATCCAACTATTTAATTGATCAATCGCATTTACGATAGTCGCCTATTTACTCTTTTGTGCTCTTTACGTTAAATTTTCGAAAAAAAAGGGAAGAGTGGAATTTTGACAAAGTTCAAAGTATCTCGAATAATACGGAACATCGGTGAAACTAAGTGATTGCGGATTTTGTCAATAGTAGCTAATGACAAAAGCCGCAATCACTTAGTTGCCAACCCAATATTTAACACGAATTAACTATATAATTGATTCAATAAATCCTACTATTTATTTGATCATTTGAGCATTAACAATAGTCGTTTATTTACTGTTTTGTGCTCTTTACGTTAAATTTTCGAAAAAAAAGGGAAGAGTGCAGTTGTGGCAAAGTTCAAACATCGGTTAAACGGAACTCGGATAACCCATGTCCCGCAGACTCCACTGTACACAAAAGATGATAGATCTTTGCATTTTCGCATTTCAGTCAGAATCCCATGGCTAAAATGCCATAGTATATACTACAATGGTAAGACAGAATCTATTTTGCATTACCAAGGAGGCTGATATATTGGGTTGGCAACTAAGTGTTTGCGGATTTTGTCATTACCACCTAATGACAAAATCTGCCATTAGTTGCCATTAGGTGGTAATGACAAAATCTGCAATCACTCAGTTGCCAACCCAATACATGTATGCATAAGGTACTAAGTATATTCGATGTAGCATGTATGTATGTGTATCTGCATGCGTAAATGTGTAAAGTAATGTATATACATATACATATACATATATATATATATATATATATATATATATATATATATACATATATATATATATATATATATATATATATATATATATATATATATATATATATATATATATATATATATTATACATAATAATAAGGATAGAATAGGTATAATTTTACAGACAAATAGAATTATAATATAAAAAGGGTAACCTCGCAGTATATTGAGATATTATGGAGTGGTGCTGTGTTACATTAATACCATGCTATCGACTGTTGCTTTTGGATGTGCTGTTGATCTTAAAATTAGATTATTTCCATTTATGTATTATTCCTTACATTGGCAAGCAGATCATGGTTTAATTCCAACGATATGCAACGTGAATGGAGCGTCGATAACACCTACAAATTATTAGTATTGATAAATTCTCTCTTGTATAATGGTAACAAGTTTGATAATAAAACCGATGAAATTTGTTCAAATGCTAAAGTTCGAGTATTTTGTTAGAATGAGAAAAATCTCGTAGAAATGAAAAAGGTTTTTCTAATAAGATAAACTTGTAACTTGTCGATTCCATGAACTAAATCTTGGTTACATAGTTTACGTGTATTGCATGTTATTTATTTATTTATTTATTTAACGAATTACACCAGTACATGACGCGAAATATAAAAGAACGAGCGCTAATTTTTAAGCCACGATTTGTACAATTTTATATAAATTAATATGCATACTTCAGAGGAAATTGTATTATATTCGTAACAAAAAGGAAATCAACGATTTCGGTAACGTCGTACGCAGTTGAACAAAATCTCCTGATACGATCCAAGTTACCTAAGCTATCCTCCGATATGCAGCTATACGAAGGAATTGCCTCCTTCTAACAGATAATTAAAAACATATAATTTAAACAGTTCCAAGATTTCTGAACGATCAACGAACCGATCGAAGATTTTAACCCTATCGTCTGCACATACTGTCGTTTAAGGGCATGCAGCTTTCCTTAGACTTTTGTGTTCCAAAAAATCCCCAAAAATTCTTGTATACTTTGCCCAGTTTCTACAACATCATCCTATAGTTTCACCGTGTTAGCTTTTCTTAAGCAGAGCGAAATTTAAACAAAGATATGGAAAAAATGCGAGATTACTTAAAATTACTAGTCGAAAACCACCAAATATACCGATGGAGGGTTCAAAAGTACGACCACGTCCTCTTTGGTTCTACGCTTTGTTCCAACGTGAGCATATTCAAATTGTCAACACTTTACCGACCGCTAGCGGTTCAACAGCATACGCACGTCCGACCGGCAGCTCAGGCGCAGATTCTCCCTGGCGCTGGCTTTGTTTCGGTTTAGACTCTCTCCGATACCATTCTTTTCGTGCATCGCGAACGGTAAGTTTTTCAAATTGATATAAAACTGTAGGAGCTTACAAAACAACGCAACTGACGCAACTGAGCAAGGTATCTTGGTACTAAATAACAAATTACTGCTCAAATAATGAGAAAGATTGTCGACGACAAAATGCCGATTAATATGCTATCGATCGGTAAGCGTCGGCGACAAAAAACCGATTAATAGGCTATCGGTCGGTAAGCGTCAGCGACAAGAAGCCGATTAATCAGCTATCGGTCAGCAAAGTATTAAGAATATCTTCATTTTTCAGTTGTGGCAAGTTTCGACTCTTGCGTGTGTTCACTGGCGGAGAAAAAACGTATGCAAGCAACTACCGGTAGAAAGTAATACGCAAAGCATTTCGAGCGTGCATTCGATCCTTGGACGACAAGAATCTTATGTGTTCATTTTTGTGAAAATGCGAACGTTCCGGTTTGAGAGGAAACGCGCGCAAGACAAACAAAAGAAGAAGACGCGGACATAGTCGCGGTGTCGTTTCGTCCAACGATGACGAAGATAATATTCGTGTAAATCAAGGCAGACTGTGTCTTCTCGTCTCGTTTTTACGCGAAGGTCGCGGTAAACCGACGTGTCGTCGATTTCACTCTGATTTTACGATTCATCAAGTCTCGGCAAACTTTCGCGTTTACCTCGACCAACGAGACAGATCACACATGCAGATAACTACGTTGCAACGTGAACAAATTCCGTAAAAGCTTTGTGACACTTGCATTTACGTACATAAATAGGCTGACGTCTTAGATACACGAGATCACCTAAATTTTTATTTAGGTCTTCTTTACCATCTTATGGAAAGATCTTCCAGTTGACAAAGTTCCACCATTGCACGCAAGGGCACGCGTAGCGCTGGAAGGAGCCCTTTCTCAAAGTCATTTTGTCACGAGCTTTGGAGGTGATATTTTTAAACGGAACATTTTTTTCATCCATCTAAAGCTACAAAGAAATTGCATGGTCCGTGTTTTAAGTAAAAGCCGGTTCCATGCGAAACTCGTTCGGTCCCTGCACAGTGTTCTTCCTTGTTTTTCATCAAATTCGATATGTAATATTCGAAATTGATACGAAAATGACGTAATATAGGAAAAGTTTATCGTTTAGTGAGAGCGGTAATTTACGCCCAGGTAATACAATCTAACTCAATCTTTTAAATTTGACGTCTAGTTGCTTTCTCTTTGCCTTTACTTTGATTTGTTATTTCCTCGTACACAGCCGTTGTAAATATTCGATCGAAAATTATCTAAATATACCTCGTGTCCAATAGCCATTTAATAAGACACAATACGGTAAAAATAATACGAAGTTAACATTTGTTTATAATAATAGAACGATCGCAAAATCAAAAGGATAGGAGAAATTTGATTTTTCTTATTTTGCTGAGTAACATATAAACAAAAACGCGGATTGTTGCTCTCTTGAAACAGTTGCATAAGTTTATGTTTATTAACCAGACGAAGGAGCTGCCTAAATATTAGCCAGGCAACACTATGTTTTTTATAGGATGCTGATATTTTGAAATGGCTTCTTTCACTGTCTAATATCCTAGCTCTGCTTTCAAAGTTGCGCAATCGTTATACGAGCCTCAAACCGATCTATCGCTTAACTACGTGCCTGTTATTTCGAACGAAAACCATTTCGTCCTATGCGTCATCGTTTGAATAGCAGCGAGAGGAGAGTGGCCAATCGACAAAGCAATTGTAAATGCCGCGGCTTTAAATCCTAACGACTTCTTCGATTTCTTTCGAACTCCTTCAGCTACACTCCTCGCCAAAAAAGTAGTTCACGCGTGCTATCTTTAATTTCTCAATGGCGCGTGTAAAGTTTGTCTAAATGGCGTCTGTAACGTATAATACGAAAACATTATGAGCTCAGGTTAGGTAATCAGGTCCAGAAATGCGTTCTGCATGATTATTTATTTGTTCTTCGATTAAATTTATGTTTTTTTATTATTTTATTATTATTGCTTAGTCCTCTCGGTTTTGGACGAACTTTTGATTTTACATCTCTTATGTCTATTTCTCTTCTTATACAGGGTGGTTGGTAACTGGTGGTACAAGCGGAAAGGGGTTGATTCTACGCGAAAAAAGAAGTCGAAAATATGGAATAAAAATTTTTTTCTTTTTTTTTTAATTTTTCCATCGAGACGACGATCTACAGTGAGATCCGTTATAACGAGACGCGATAAAGTGGACGCGTACCGAGCGAAAATTCAAAGTCAATTTTCTCGAAAGCAAAGCCTCGAACGAAAAATTGTTATTCTATATTTTCGACTTCTTTTTTCGCGTAGAATCACCCCCTTTCCGCTTGTACCACCAGTTACCAACCACCCTGTGTGTCTACCTCCCCTCTTTTCCACTCTATTCTATTACACTACCTTGCTTATTCTACCTCTGAAAACTAAAACTAGAAACTATGAATTAGCAACTAATGACTAAAAACTATTGCCACATTGGTCTTTAGCCTCCTTGCTGTGCATCCTTCCTGTCGTTTACCCTTCTCTTCTCTATTATTGCTTTCAGTTCTGTTAAACCTTCTCCAGTCTCGCTTAGCGTTTTTCCTATGTCCTTTGGTCCTCCCGTTATTTCACATTCTTCTATTACATGTCTCAGGTTTTCTTCTTTCCTTCTACATAGTCTGCATCTTGTTTTCCTCTCTTCTTTCCAGTATTCCCTTGCTTTGGTCTCGTTTTCGCATTTGAATCTTGCCAGTATTCTCCTGTCCTTCCATTTCATCCTCCCTTCTAAGTACTTTGGTCATTTTTCTTTGACTATGTTTCTGTAGTGTATATTATACTTGGATTCCCTTATCCTTTCCCCCTCTCTTCTGCTTCTCTCTTTCTTCTTTCTTCTATAATTTGGTCTGCTGTCATCCTTTCTTGCTCCTTTCTTGCTTCCATCTGTGTCTCTCCCTTTCTCACCTCTTCCAGTCTCTTCTTTCTCTTTCTTGCTCTTTTCCCTTCTTGGCCATTTCCCCATTCTCTCTCTCTCTCTCTCTTCCCTTTATACACTCCTTTCTACTAATTCCTTTTTTGATTCTAGGGCTTTCTCTTCGTACCTTGCTGCTCTTTTTAATGCTTTTTCTTTTACTTCTATTACCCTGCATTCTTCTATCAGTATATAATTTGGTGTTGTCATATCTAAGCCTAATATCCATTTCGCATATCTCCTTTGTACTCTAATTAAATTTATGTATAGGACATTATTTATTCTGCCATTGATGAACTTGATACTTGTCTTGGCGAAATAACCGATGCCGGGCCAAACCATCACGCTGCCTCCTCCCATTTGTCGTCGAATTGCCGACATTGTCTCTTTTCTTATGTCATGAAAATAATATTGCGATCCATCAGGACCATCCAAGTTGAATCTTTTTTCGTCTGAAAATAGCACCCTTCTCCGTTTCTTTTTCCAATGCACCGTTTCTTTTGCAAAGCTTAAACGTTCTACTTTGTGTTTCGTTGTTAACGAAGGATTCCTTTTTCAATTTTAGCCTCTTAATATCTTCGCAGGATAGTAGAACTCGACGAACACTCGAAACACTGGCACTAACACTAGATTTTTCCATTATTTGCTTCGTCGTTAATTGCCAGTTGGAAGCTACACTCAACATTGCTCGTTTATCACGATGGGACAACGATGACGGCCGACCAGTACTTTTCTTTTTGCCATAATCTTCAACATTTTTTAAGAAATTCCGTATTACTTTACGACTTCTTCTTATTATTTTCGATATTTCTGCTACTGATAACTGTTGCTGTTTTAGTTTAAGAATTTGCTTTTTTTCAGACTCGTTTAATTTTTTTCAGCATCCCATACTTACAAATTTATGTAATATTGTACTGTAATCTTTATTCGTTGATAAATCATGAACTACTGAACAGAGTGTGTTATCATTTCGTTCTTAAAATAAAACAACTTTTTTGTTGCACACTAAACCTCATAATATTTTTAATTATCTGAGCTCGTAATATTTTCATATTATAAGTTACAGACGAAAAATTTTACACGCGTCATTGAAAATTTAAAGATAGCACACCTGGGCTATCTTTTTGGCGAAGAATGTACGCTCGAGGCTCGTACAGTGACGGCCAGTGAAATAAATGGCAAGTGACAAATAAGCAAGCTGCTAGCAACCGTCCAGTAGTGTAATTAATTAACGAAATTGATGGAAATTTTTAGGCTTTGTGGTCAAGTAGGTAAAGAAAACAACTTTGCCCCACCACTCGCTATTAACCAGCTACGTCCATCCATTTCTTCAATGGAGTTCGCTCATTCAGTAGCTTGTCATTTTGTCACAGTAGTTGCCGGATTCGTTTGCCAAGCGGACCACCTGCTTCACTGAAGTTTGGGGACAAGCGAAATTTCTCGTTCAACCAACGATTCGTACACGTACGTACATAAAGTGGCTGACGAAAGTATTCAAACACTTACACTTACAAATTTCAATTAATAAAAATGAGGTGCACTAAACTAATTTGTTCAAACAATTTGGCATGTATAATGAGGGGAAAGTCTCAAGATTACACGAGTAAAATTTGAAAACGATTGAACAATATAGACAGGAGTTAGGATACGTTTATTAGAAACATTCATGACAAGTGTCTCACAAAAGTATTCTAACGCTGTAACACTGTTGATAGGTTTTCATCTTCCTTTGCAATGCGAATGTAAACATCATTGCTAAATGAAAATATTGGTACGTTCGCTTGATCTTAGAATATCGTTCCAGTAACAGTAACGTAAAAGTGTGCACAATAGTATTTAAAATGAATATCAAAAAGTCTGAAAGAAAAGTGTAAAAGAGAAATAATATTCCGATTACATGTGGATGGCAAATCATATAACGAGATTGCCGGAGTTGTGAACAGAAGTAAGTCAACGATACACTATATCATAAAAAAGTCAAAGAACGAGGGGACACTTGCAAACAAAGCTCGATACGTCGACCAAAGAAATTGACTGGAAGAGAGGAGAAAGTTATCATTGGCGAATTAAAAAAAAATCCTACTACATCCGCTCCTCAACTCGCAAGTATGGTAGCTGATATGTTTTATAAAAAAGTTTACCCGGAATTGTGTCGACGAATCTTACGAAACAGTGATTTTCATGGAGAGTACCGTGGAAGAAGCCATATGTTAATGCGGTAAATCATAAAAAAAGATTGACTTCTGCAAAAACCTATATTAATAAAGATAATTTTTTTTGGAACGGTCATCTTTTCGGACGAGTCAAAATTTAACATTTTTGGCTCGGGTGGTCAAAATTATGTGTGGAGAAAATCAAATACGGAATTGGAAATTCGTCATTTACATCAAATAGTAAAACACGAAGGTGGATCGGTCATGGTGTGGGGTGCATGGCTGCCGGTGGCACTGGAAATTTGATATTTATTGATGGAACACTTGATAAATATCAATATTTTAATATTTTAAAAAATAACCTTGAAGAAATTGCCCGTAAATTAGGATTACTGAAAGATTTCCACTTCCAACAAGATAATGATCCTAAGCATACTGCTAGAATTGTGAAAGAATGAATCGTATATAACACACCACACGTGTTAATTACTTCACCGCAAAGTCCAGACGTAAATCCTATTGAAAATTTATAGGCTGAAATGGGAAAAAGATGAAATAAATTTCAGATAATCTGAAAGCAAGTATTGAAAGATAAAATTATAAAAATATGGAACTCCGTTGAGTGTAGTTTTACAAAATCATTGGTTTACAGTATGGGACGTCGATTGAGACACACTATTGCTGCTAAAGTTGGCCCAACAAAATATTAATATCAAATAATTGAATAATATATGTAGCGTTCAAATACTTTTCTCAGTCACTTACAATCTTTTCCAAATTTTACTGATATAATCTTAAGACCTCCATCTTCCTACTGACATCTGCTTGTCTAAGCAAATTACTTTAATGTACATTATTTCGGTCATTCAAGTGTGCATATGCAAGCGTTCGAATACTTTCGTGAGCCACTGTATGTATTTACGAAAATGGACGAAAATACGACGTACAATGTGTTTATTGATATAATTAATAATAAATAATTAGATATAATAAAACCATAATACAGAAGATTATTAAAAGCAAATTTTGTAAACCTTTTAAAAAACATCGATCAGATCGTCATAGCATCAGACGATTAATATTGCAACGATGAGAAACTCTCCAAAAATTCAATGATTTACTTTCTCTTCTCCAATCGCTCTAAATATAATTTTGTGAAACATTCTTTCGTGAACATGAGAAACAAAAGACTAACGGAAGATTAGGTTAAACCTGAGACAAGATGAGCAACAAGAATTGCAGAAAATACGCAACACGGTCCATGATACACGATTTATACGAACAAGAAACAACAAACAACCAAGCGGAACGTTAACGCGAGTATCATCGTACGAAGTAACTGTAAGACGCGAGTACGTGAAAAGAAACGGTGAAATTACTTCGAATTTAGCGGTCAAACGATTCGTCGACTGGTATCATGGACAAGGTGCTCCTTCCTCTTCGCTATTCAACCTGTTCACGCGGGCTGTGCTCGCCCACCTTACCTTGCCACTAGCCTTGCTTAGTGTTGTTTACTCGCGTCGACTGTTCGCCACACCGGGCTTCGTTTCTCCTGCTCGAGATCGAACGTACAAGCAACCGACCAACTCTCGCAATTATCCAGATTTCGCTCAGAAGGACGATCCTTCGTTTCGAGATTAATCGAACGACCATTAGCAGACGATCGCTTCTTGGAAGAGGCTAAAGGGATGAACGGATCGAGCGGACGAACGGAGAACTCGTCGAAACTTTCTCAAACTTTCGACAATCGTCGAAATTATGCTATTGAAACCTTTCGTTTGATTTTATTGGGTTACGCAATAGTTCCATGTTGGGGGTCAACGATGCCGATAGAACAGAAACACGAGACTCCTATGCACAAGGTGGAGCTCACTCAGAAGGGATACATTCAGGTGAGAAAGTTTGGAAAGCTTAGAAATCGCTTCATTTTCTTCTTTACAATGAGATCTACGATGTTTGCAAAAGTTTGCAAAGTGTCTGTTTTTCAGAAGGAAAAGAAATTCTTTTCTAAGTATTAACAAAAAGATATTACGCGATAGATGTACGACAAATTAACAAATTATGATTGATTGGGTTATAGCGAGTGATGGATTAAATCATAGTCAATTTAATTTCATTAAGTTCATCCATAGGATGCAAGATTTTGTTACGTTCGTTGCCCCGTTACCGATTATGTAGAAACGCATAATCATCTTATTCCAGACACGTAATCGTAACAGTCGTTCATTGGCTAATCCTGTACGCACATTTAAGGCTTTGATCGAACGTATGCCACTGGAAACGTTTAATGGAATCCGAGATCGTTAAAAGTAAAATGCCTGATTTGGTTACAGTATCGAACAAACCTGGTCATAGAAAGTTCTTGTCTTTTTTTCTACCACGTTATTTCCATTCGATCTGTTCTTTTTTTTCTAATCTCGTTATGTAACTTTTCCACATCATTCGTGAACATTTTCATCGTGTCGAAGAAATAAATTTTTAAAAATTTGTCTACTGCTTAAAAAAACGCAAGAACTCGCTGTAAAATTGCGCAATTCTTCGATTGCCACGTGCATATATTCGCCGATTTTTTGCATCTGTATAAACAGAGGAAACGTGGATTTGCAGTTTCTACGATGGGAGCTGCCAGTGCCGGAGTTGACGGAGTTCACCTTCTGCCTGTGGATGCAATCGAATGATCTCACTCACTCTCATCCCATATTCTCCTACTCGAGTAAGTAGACTCAAAGAACGTCGATGCGAACGTTTCTCCGTTTCGTGATTATCTTCTGGCCCCTTTCGTGCCTTTACGCAGCCAAGCAAACAGCCACGAAAAGCATTTTCACCGCTCAGAGAGTCGCTGGCTCGTGCCGGCTAGTCGCGTTTCGTTCGCTCGTCTTGACCAAGTGGTATTTAATGTTGCAAAGATGAAGTGTTAATAACTGTTTACGCGATTGCTTCCGACAGAAGACGAGCGAGAGCGACTGGTACGATCGTGGATAGCGCCACATGGCAGGAGCATTCACCTTGAGATCGGAGGAAAACAGGTGCTCGCAATGCCGACCGATATTCTAGAGAATCGATGGTACCATTTCTGTCTCAGTTGGGAGAACCAGGCCGGGCTCTATGGACTCTGGATCAACGGCCAGCTCTGGGCTCAAGGTCATTCTGATCAGGTTCGTCGAATTTTCATCTATTTTGCAAAGAAGGACGATGAGAAAGTGAGGAATTTCTATCACTTCGTATGCTACTTGTTGTCTAAAATTCTAACAACTCCATACCAAGGTCATACCAAGTAGGTCGTAAGTTATCAAAAGTGCAATCATTCGTGGCAGACCCAATGGGAAAATTCTAAAAATGTAAATGAAGTTGGTGGTGCCAATGCGTAATAGTTTGCCTTAACACTTTGACTGCCACGCCAAAATCACGTGTTTCATCTCGGGACGTCACGGGAGTATTTTTATTATTCAAAGCATATAATGGCAAAATAATGATAAATTGATGATATAAAACAACATTCTTCCTCAATGGACCGTTTATCTTACTGGTGGTCACGGGTGACCACCGTGGCACGTTGGTAACAGTTGATAGCGACATATTATAACAAGGCTTCGTTTATTTCAAAAACCATTCGCTTTCGTTATTTCGTCGTAAGCAAAACGCGCGGAATATATTGTTGAAACGTGTAGAAGATATTAGTAAACAGTATTAGGATTATTTTTAATGATTTCGACGAAACATTCGGCTGAAATGGTACAGGTCCGCAAGAAAAATTATGTTTGCGATAAACCAATGGTAGTGTAGATTACAAGAGAGGAAAATGTGCTGTAGATTTATCGGATCAAATGATAGCATATTCTACACCACATAGAAGGACCCTCGAGTGGTATATAAAATTAGCTTTAGAGTTATTGTTAGATACATCAATTTCAAACGCGATGATACTCTATAAACAAGCAACAAAACTAAAAATCAAGTTATCAGATTTTAGAATGGCACTCGCAATGCACCTCACACAGTGCCATTCGCCAGAGCCGTCAAATATACTTATCCGACAAAGATTGCGACACGAAATGCAGAAGAAAGAAGGGCAAGCGTACCTGGCACGAAAATTTTGCAGAGAGTGGTATAAAAAAATGTTAAACAGTTAGGATGAAAAATTGCTATGAATCAGACCAAAAAGGTGATCACCTATCGTCCAGATTGTATCGGCGAGCCACATTTATGTTTAAAGTGTTTTAACACAGTGCACCGTTAGATGCAAGATTTCTTCTCATTTTTTTATTAATGTTCTAATAAAAATGTTTAATTGTCCAATGGACCACTTTTAATTTCAAAGTATCTTCTATTTATCGGTTATATTCGAAATGCCCAAACAGTCAATTTTCATTCAATTTTTACAATTGTAAGAAGTTGAAGTGGTTCAATGACCACCGTGGCGTCACAGGAGAAACCGTGACCAACGTGGCAGTCAAAGTGTTAATTCGTCGCGTTCCGTCGTAATTAATTAACAACTTCAACAATATCTTCTTACCTGCCCCATCGCAAAATTATAGATTTTTCTTTATAATATAATAGCGTTATAGCTTTATGATATAATAGCGTTCGAATATTTGCATTTCACGTATTCGTGTGGAGGCGAAAAAGTTTCGACTCGCCTTTCAGGGCACTGACAACTTCATCCACGCTTCTTACAACTTTCCCATCAGATTTCCCACAAATGATTGTGTTTTTACGATACTTTATTACGGCTTACATAATGTGCCTGAAGGGATAGAAATTTCCCATTTTCTGACTATTCTCCGCTACGCGGAATTTCCCATAGAAATCTGACTTACTACGCTGCTGAAAGGCAAATTATTTGTACGAAACTCGTGATCGATTTTAGACGATAGGACAGAGGATCCCTAGTGGAGGAGACATCGTGCTGGGCCAGGAGTACACGGACTTTGACAAAGGGCTGGAGGACGGTATCGAGGGTTCTGTATTGGGCTTCAACCTTCTTCTAGCTTCGGCTTTCGATAACCCGCACACAGACTACCAGCTCGAAGCCTCCTACGATTCGACTCGGGTGTCCACCTCGAGTTACGCCACGGTTCCGCTTTTTGCGAGGATTCCAACGAAACTGATGCAACGCGCCATCGATTATGGAACGCGAACGAGAACGCCTTACACATTCCTGCCGACTAATTCTAATAAACTTCGAGGACGTGGCTACGACAAGAACGCCGTGTCTCTGCCTCTGCTGACCGGCACAGCTAAATCCATCTCTTCTGGAACGACCGACCCATGGCGCGATGCTACGAGCATAGAACTGTCCAGGTTGCAAGATCAACCTCTAGGACTGCAATTGATAACATTGTCGTACACACACTGTGAAATTGGTAGAGGAAGTCCTTACATCGGTGGTAAGCTGATGTTGATCTCGTGGACCAGAACAGCGGTTCGTATTTTTGGTGGAGCTTTGTTGAAGAACGTTGCCAGCGATTGTGGCAATTTCTAAGAATTTGCAGCAGCAGCTCTCTCACACTGTACGATAGAATCGAAATTGCTGTAGACACAGCCAGTAACCACGTTTTCGAACGTAGAGAAAGCGTTTAAATTTAAAGAGTGGGGCATCCGACTGGAGTTGTAAGGTCGTCGTCGCCAATATGGCCATACGCATATGTATTATATGCGCGTGAAAGATAGAACATTGGTGCAAACGTATTTACATGTAATGTCACAGTTACTCGTCGTATCGAAGTTCCAACGTCTCTGTATTTATATCGGTTTGGCGACTAAGTGATTGCGGATTTTGTCAATACCGCCTAATGACAAAATCCAGTTGCCAACTATTTCTGTATTTCTTTGCCATTTCCATATTTATCGAATGGTATAAGAGTGTACGATTTAAGTGTCGTGTCGCTGAAACGAATCTGTGAACGTATCAGGTTATGCCAAAAGTTTCTTTCGTTTTATAAGAAAGTAGCAGATGCACAACATTGTTTCTTTTATATTATTTTATTGAATTATGTTTGATCCATTTTATTCTATTATTACAAAATGGATCATACATAAAATAGTATAAAATAAAAAATGTTGTGCATCTATTGTTTCACTCATGAAACGAAAGAAACTTTTCGGACAATCTAATACATGTTACAAGGTATTTGTCAGAAGCTATACCTTTGGGTAGCAAAGATCATGCTATTTTATAAACTATAATACGTACACATGATGAGAGAACATCTATACCAATGTATAGCACTAACTGTATACGTATGTTTAAGACTAGTATTCACGCTGTTTATTTATTTTTCACTAACAATGTACGTATTAACAACGTATGTTTGCAATAAATGTCTTGTACTTCTCTATACATTTTTAGATTGCCTTCATATTTTGCTGTTACAATCGCGATAATCGTTACACTGCTAGTGAAATTTCAGATTGTACATAACACGTTTATAAAACGTTCCGACGATTTGATGACATTTATGCGTTATGCTGTTAACACTAGAACGACCACACCAGTGAAATTGACTGGTTTTACAATTTTATTTTCAAATTTCTACTTCGTGTTATATTCTTTTCCGCAATGATGTAATGACTTTCGCGACGATAACTAAAAGAATAATATAATGAATTTTATTTTATCTTGTTATTTCTATACTTAAACTCCCCCCTCGACATTTTTTTTTTTTTTTTTGATAACTGTATTATCACGTAAACAATTATTGTATACTCGATACAGCGTCCTTATGATATTCAACACTGAATCATCGATCACGCACCCCCTTTTTTTTTTTTGTTTTTTGGTTATATTCTGCGCTCCTCGATATTATTACTGTTAATAATATTTTCAATAAAAATAATAACTAATTATTGCACCTGGCCCATAACCTGTTGCGATCCTATCTCTGAGTATAGAAATAACAACATTTTGTTTTTTATGTATTCAAACTGAAAATAATTTTGCATCAAGGCTACTTATACCAATACCAGTGAAAATGACTGGTACTTGTCAAAGTGTAAAAGGGTGCTGCAATCTGTTTATTGAACCCCAATTAACCAGTTTCCCCATTTTCTACAACTTGCCATACGTTTTTCAAATTTTTCGATATGACGATATCAGTTATCAGGAAAATTCCGAATCGATCGCTGAATCGCTAGATGCTAACACTAGAAACACCACACCAGTCAAAATGACTGGTTTATGACTGGCCCCAGATGGATTAATAATACTAAAAATGCACTATATAACATGGAATTCCTTCCGTAAGAGAGTAATAAATCAATAAATATAAAAATATTGTATTATTAGGTATTTTTTAAACACCAGTCGTTTTCACTGGTTTTGATAGAAATATCTTCGTGTTAACTATCGGTAGTGCTAGTGTTAAACACACGGTAAGCATCGCGTACCATTGCGTTTAGTTTGCGATCGGCGAACCACAATCTCGTTTCATAGCGCGTCCCAATCGAATTTCGCGAAAGAAACGCGAGAATACGGGTGGTTGCGACACCCGTAGAAATCGAATAGAAAACGGAAAGCTACGAACACCACGAGCTTTCCTTTTACCTTATTTATTTTCCGTTTGTGTTTCTTCCTATGTATATTCAAATTATCGATCGATTATCAATAAATAGTTGTATACAATTTTCACCTAACGTACGATCTTCAAAAGGAACGCAATATTTGCGCAATGATCTAATCTTCCTAATTATCAGCGAAGACTAACAATTACCTACTACTAACAATTAAGTTTCTTTCGTTTCATAAGCTGATAATAGATGAGCAACAATTTCTGTTTCATATTATTTTACTAAATTAAGTATGAACCATATCGTTCTATTTCTATTATTATGTTCGTGCATAATTCAATAAACTAATATAAAACAAAAACATTGCGCGTGTATTATTTCCTTATAAAACGAAAGAAACTTTCCGGACAATCTAATAGTTGTAAATAAAAGAATAGAAAATTCACGTAAAACCACTCCAAACTGGAGCATCTGCTTAAGTAACGATTAAACAAGTATATCACCGGCAATTTAGCGATGAGAGGCAGCGTCATTGTTTCGCATCTCGCTCGCTGCGAGATAAAATCTATGTGCAACAGCTTGCTGCCGCAATCTCGGAAAAACCCGAGAGTAGAAGAAACGCGTGCAACGTTAGAAAACCGAGGACAGATCGATATCGAGGCGAGGCGAGGTAAAAAAGGTCGCACGAGTAGCTATTTACGTGCAACTTGAAACTCAGCCAGGAATACCGGTGTGTCGATCGTTATGGGAAATATGCAGAAAACGGTTCGCGTTTTCGACCTATTTCCTGGCTTTCTTTCCATAGCGGTCCGCCAGCACTTTCGCCACAGTCGGATACGTACAACGTCATGCACGCACGGTTATAACAACGAGACCAGACCAGACCAGACCAGACAGCCCGGTAATTCGTCTACGAGTTTCGTAATCTTTCTCACGAGTTACGTCCCGTTACACGGTCTTTGGATCCACCGATCCATAGATCTTTAACGCGGTTCTTATTTCACGTGTTTATCTATGTATTTGCATATGTTGTTGACATACGTTTAACCGTATGTTGGCAATGGAAATACGACGCATATCTAGAAAGTAATCTCCGATTGGAGAAGATTGGAAAAGAAACACAGGTTGCTCGATCAAGATGTTTGCCGTTGTTTCGTGTAACTTTAAGATATCGTCCATCAGGTGAGCGATAAATTCTGTGTGATAAAATTATTTTATCGTAAGATTGCGAAGGGGAAAAAAGTATTATAACTAGCTTATAAAGTATATTATTTATAATATTATTATTTCTATAATATTTATATTATTAACACTTTGACTGCCACGCCGAAATCACGTGTTTCGCTCAGGACGACACGGGAGTATTTTTATTATTCAAAGCATATAATGGCAAAATAATGATAAATTGATGACGTAAGACAACATTCTTCCCCGATGGACCGTTTATCTTATTGGTGGTCACGGGTGACCACCGTGGCACCTTGGTAACAGTTGATAGCGACATATTATAACAAGGCTTCGTTTATTTCAACAAACCATTCGCTTTCGTTATTTCGTCGTAGGCAAAACGCGCGGAATATATTGTTGAAACGTGTAGAAGATATTAGTAAACAGTATTAGGATTATTTTTATGATTTCGACGAAACATTCGGCTGAAATGGTACAGGTCCGCAAGAAAAATTATGTTTGCGATAAACCAATGGTAGTGTAGATTACAAGAGAGAAAAATGTGCTGTAGATTTATCGGATCAAATGATAGCATATTCTACACCACATAGAAGGACCCTCAAGTGGTATATAAAATTAGCTTTAGAGTTATTGTTAGATACATCAATTTCAAACGCGATGATACTCTATAAACAAGCAACAAAACTAAAAATCAAGTTATCAGATTTTAGAATGGCACTCGCAATGCACCTTACACAGTGCCATTCGCCAGAGCCGTCAAATGTACTTATTCGACAAAGATTGCGACACGAAATGCAGAAGAAAGAAGGGCAAGCGTACCTGGCACGAAAATTTTGCAGAGAGTGGTATAAAAAAATGTTAAACAGTTGGGATGAAAAATTGCTATGAATCGGACCAAAAAGGTGATCACCTATTGTCCAGATTGTATCGATGAGCCACATTTATGTTTAAAGTGTTTTAACACAGTGCACCGTTACATGCAAAATTTTTTCTCATTTTTTTGTTAGCGTTCTAATAAAAATATTTGATTGTTCAATGGGACACTTTTAATTTCAAAGTATCTTCTATTTATCGGTTATATTCGAAATGCCCAAACTGTCAATTTTCATTCAATTTTTGCAATTGTAAGAAGTTGAAGCGCTCCGGTCACCAGTGACCAACGTGACAGTCGAAACGTTAATCAAAATTTGATTTAGAATTTGAATTTTTCATTTTTATTGTTATATAGAAAAATTAAAGTTGTAGAACGCAACGGCGAATATTTCGATCGAACAATTTGCAGCGCTATTTTCTAAGTAAACTCTCAATCTCGTTGAAAAATTTCGATTATTATCGTGGATATCTTATCAGAGAAAACCTTTACGCAGGTGTGTCGTTTAACTGAGAAATAAAATATCCACGATTTGCTGTTCCAACAACGTAAAACACCCCATGTAGCCGCTAACAAGTAGCAGACAAGCAGTTACACAACGTCCTCGACGCAGAGTCCGATTAATTGTCCGAAACGTATCTTCGAAACTTTCACCGCTTAAGAATATTTCTCAATGCGAGATTACGAGATCGAACGACGTTTTGCTCGTTAGTTTCTGGTTTCGTTCGCTCGACGTCTATTTCGACCGTGAAACGCCGGAACCTTGCCCGTGTTTTACACTTACGATCGAAGGGCGCGGAGCTGGCGAGGGTTGCGTGACGACCACGCCACGCGATCGACCGCGTCTCACCGGTACAGCAAGTAAAGCGCCGTTTCACCGGTTCCGATCCTGTTCGCCGAACTGCTTTCGCTTTCACCGAAAAATGCGTGGTCAGGTTCCACGAGCCGCTTTTGACCCTTTTCAACAGACTCGCTCACGTAATTCATTCGACGTTGCGGCTCACGCGTATTGGCCACGAAACGGCTACAGCCTCGATGGATCGATGAGTCGAGAGATCGTCATCTTACGATGGACGTGTTAAAATTTGACGAATGTCTGTTCGCAGTCGTACCAGTGTCTCGGTATTAGTAACAAGTGGATTTTTTATGCATTTGTCAGATAAACATTGTAGGTGACTAAAGATAAATAACACGAGTTAAACGTGAAATGAAAAATTCATAATGCATTTTAGTATTTGTTTACAATGCGGCATCGTTCGATTATAACTTTATTCAGTCACAACTGATAGTATAACTTTTGAATTAATTTTAACACCACTAAATTGGTGTATTTTATCGTATACTGTACTTTATAAAATCAGAACAGTAATTAATTTGGAATAATTCCAGGTAAACGATAATTGATAATAACAACAAAAAAAAAAAGAAAACGCTTTGCAGAAGTAAAAAAGGCAGATCCTTCGTTCGGTCACACAGCGATGTTCTTAACAGGAAGATCTGCCTATTCGGTTGGCTAAGTGTTAAGGATGCATTTGCAATGGCGGACAAATGAAAGTTAAAAGTAATTTTACAAAACGGATTTTCACTACCCTGGAGTTAGTAAAGTTATTTGAATAAATTGATATTTTTATCCAGAGCCGGCGCGGTATACGAAAATTACCCAATTAAAAAACACCGATTCTGATTAACTTTTAACAGAATGATGATACTATTACCAGATGCAAGACATTTTTTTTAGTAGTTTAAAGTTCAAAGAAGTGACAAAAATCACGAAAGTTCAGTGTAACTCCATGAAGTCCTCATATCCTGGAAACTACTTTAGATAAAAAAATCCGGGCGCATTCAGAGAAATGTATTTTTCAGAGAAATTAAACTACATCCATAGTTTTTTGCAAAAGTCATACATGATTGCAGATTTTCTACTTTCATTAAATTTCTTCACACTTCAAAGCGAACTATGGATGCGAAAAAATATTACTTGGATTTGCTTAGAAAACTGCTTATAAAAAATATATAATATGTAACAGCATTTGTAAATAAATAGTTCCCTGTTGTAAAATTTAAGTGTCGAATTTGAATGTACATTTAGGCCTCGCAAAAGGTCACGCTGGCCCTGTTTTTATCGACTGCTTTCCTAATGTTAACACTTTGATTGCACAAAATGCAATAAAGCATTTAATGGCGAAATAATAATAAATTCCTAGATCGTTGTCTCGATGGAAAAATTAAAAAAAAAATTTTATTCTATAAAATATATTCTACAAAAATATTCTAAAAAAATATTCTATAAAATTTTATTCTAAAAATTTATTCTATATTTTCGACTCCTTTTTTCGCGTAGAATCACCCCCTTTCCGCTTGTACCGCCAATTACCAACCACCCTGTATAATAGTAAGGTATGTGCACACTTCTAACTTCAATTATATGATTATAAAGCAGCATTTACAATTATTTTCTAAGATGTGTTTATAATAATATTCGTAAATTACCACTCAAAGATATGAATGCAACCATAGTGCACCGTTAGATGCAAAATTTGCTCTCATTTTTCTTTATTGATGTTCTAATAAAAGTGTTTAATTGTCCAATGGGTCACTTTTGATTTCAGAGTATCTTCTATAAAATGCCCTAACTGTCAATTTTCATGTAATTTTTACAATTGCAAGAAGTTGATGCGCTCCGGTCACCGATGACCCAAAACTGGGATCACATGATCCGATAAATCGAATCCGAAAGAAGGAGCGTATCTGCATCGATCGAGTTCCACGTTCGCCTCTATAAGAAATAGTCGACACTTGATAAAATCCATAGAAACCCCCTTACCCGTCTGGCAACCCCTTTAAACCCCTGGCACGTGACTGGAGACGACGTATTTCGATCGTTCAAAGATCTCGATCGGACAGATGCGTTTAAGGAATTCGTAACGCGAAAGTAAAACACGCCGGAACACGAGAGACACATTCCTCGCGCATGATTGAGATTTTCTCTCTGAAAAGAAATTTCCCGGCTGTCTGTATTTTCCACGCGTCCGCGCAAACAACAATTCAGAAATGGACAGGAAGACAGACAACTTGGCGTTATAATGCACGACATTATGAACTCGGAAATATTCGATGTTTGTATTCACCTTATCCGCGAAACTGCATCGCATGAAATAATAGCTACAGACATTTGCATAAATACAAACGAATAAGTTTGTAAAACAGTTTCACTGCACGCAGGAAACCACGTGTCACGTCATCGCGTAGTCAGCTTTTAAAAAAAGTTTGCGGATGAAACGTTTCACAACGTGGACAGAATCCGAGAAAAAGTGCGATCGTGGGTTCTCACAACTCTCTTACGGAATGTCGTTTTTATCGTTTCTATTATGTCGCAATAAATACACGCATTCGTCTCGACAACCGATCGGTCGATTAAACGTCCAACTTCCTGTTCATCGCCTCGCTCCTGCCTCGTTTGCTTCCTGCTAACCTGATTGTCGCCGTGTCGATTCGTAGTCGAAAGTCGATCAGACGACTATTACGACGTAGATCGCCTAATCGGAGCCAATGGATAACCGGTATCAAGTCCAGTGTCTGGATTTACATAACCACGGGAGAAGCTTACGAAACAGTTAGGCGTAGGGCTCGTTAAAGCGAGCTCGGCAGAAAACTCGAGAGAATCGATGGAGAACCGCGACGTTGGACTATTAAAAAAAAAAATTACTCGCAGATCACGTCAGCATGGGTCGGAGTATCTGGGTTAGAAATGAACGGAGCCTGTCCTCTGGCTGATTGCTGGCGATCGATTGGTTTCAACGAAGGATTCTATTTGTCCTGTTCGATTCGATTCCCTTCTAATCGAAGGACCCAGTCACGAACATCAACCGGAGGAATTAGCGTCATTTGCACTTTCCTCGATTCAGCTTTTTATTCGCCGGTCATTCCACTTGAGGATAATAAATCACCTCGATTTAACGTGACTTGCACGCACAATCAATTTTACAAGTTTTTCCACACAAGCAGCCCGCTGTGCAACCGTGTGATTCACGGTCATTACCGAGTCGTGAACGTGAATAGTCGACGATCGAGTCGGTCGTATGCCGCGTTCGCTTAGCTTCTGCTTTAGGAGCGGAACAATTACACGGATTTTTTAACGCCGTTGCACGCTATAATTCGTCTACACTCGCTCGCGGCTTTTATTTTGTCGCCTGTCGAATCGTCGATGCGGCTTTTTTCAAACAGGCTCGCTTTACAGAGACGCAATCGCGTTTCTGCATCGTCGTTGTAGCACGCGGAATCCACTTTCATTTTGCAGGGTGAGTCGTCCTTTCGCCGTGCTCCGCACCTTCCTTCCGCTCTGCCACGGAGAAAGGAGAAAAGCGAAAGAATTTCGTGGCTCGAGAGAAACGATTGTTTCGATATTCCTCTTCTAAGAAATATACAGGGTGTCCGATCTTAATGTACGAGTGGACATTGTTAGTAAACTACCGGTTAGAGGAGAAGTTATAATTTTCCCGTAGATGGACGCGTGACATAGTATATTTCTCTTAGACATTGGGTTGGCAACTAAGTGATTGCGGAGTTTGTCATTAGGCGGTAATGGCAAAATCCGCAACCACTTAGTTGCCAATGTAATATGGACTGTAACACGCTAAACTTGAAACGTATAATTTGCACGTTTAATAAGTAGATTGCACGGATGTCTACGCGTTTATGAGAAAGGGGAATAGTCGAAATGCAGCTCGAGACAACTAAAATTCCAACGAGGCGTCGTTCTATTAGACGTAAAGTATCGTAGAAACACGATCATGAAAAACATAGATGAGCCCGACGAAGACAACTTTCTCGTTTCGAACGATCATAAGACGTCGAAACGAATGTACAAATTGCAAACATTCGCGCGTTTTCTTCTAAAGGAAAGTCGATATTTATTCAGTGGAAATTGAATGAATTTTGTGAATTATTGGGTTGGCAACTAAGTGATCGCGGATTTTGTCATTGCCGTCTAATGGTACAGCTGGGAAAATTGAAAAACTTCATTTCGAAAAGTTTTTAGCAACAAGGGTTGGTCTGCAGCACGATACGCCTATAACTTCAAATACATCTTCAAGCGCTTGATTTTCTTCTGCTCATTTTAGATTTTTAATTTTTCCCACTCCGTTTCATACTCTGATATCCAATCTCTGGCTTTTTGCGTTCCATCAAATTGTTTTAAGCCGAAGTTTGCTTCTTCTTTCTCATAATTCCACATTTTTCCTTAATAAGTTACGAAGTGGTTCCAGGAGTTTGCAGGCATCTTCTATAAATTTAGAATAAAAATTCATTTTCTCCAGCAATTGTCTTACATTTTTTTTGTCCTTTGGGCGTTCAAATTCGCGTATTGCTCTCAGGTTATCTCTTCCTGGTCGCACACCGTCTGTTTCCATGATGCGACCAAGATATTTTACTGAACTTTTTGCAAAACTGATATTACCACCTAATGACAAAATCCGCAATCACTTAGTTGCCAACGCAATAATAGAATCATATCGTTTAGAATGCACCGCTCGAACAATCTTCACATCCTCTGTAAAACGTTATTAGCTTTTACACGTGGAGAAAGTGACTAGTTTAGCAGATATCTCAGCCTTGATTTGCTCAAATCTGTCGTATAAAAGAGAAGAAGAAAAATAAAAATAAAAAAGTGGTACGTTGCGAATTTTCCTGTACCTCGTACGAGTTTCATAGTGTAACTGTTAAAATATCTGCTAAATTAATTTTATTAATCCCTTAACGTACAAATAAGATGGAATTTGATGTTTCCCAAGAATAATATTTCATCTGACTCAACTGAACAGTTATATGCAAGCGTAGAAACAGAACATTTTATTTCTTAATTCACATTGCAAAATAAATATAACGTTTAATCAGGTTGATATATACTGTTAATGGACAGTAATTAAGTAACATTATAAGATAATAAATGAATAATTCCATAAAGTATGATACATTTGAAAACATTTTGCAACATCTACAAGAACTAGACATTCCTACACTGTCAAGTTGTTTCGCTTCTTATATTATTTTTTACGCACACATGGTATCTTTTTGCAGGATGTTCCGTTTTATTAGTCGAAAATGTGGTCAATGTTTTGCTTGTAGCCGAGTTGGGCACTCACTTTGCGACCGTCTACCGTGTGTCGGATAATTAAGAACAGACAAATTGTGTAGCACATGTTCTGCGATATTCGATCGAAAATTTACAGCCGATTGCTTTGCGGAATTAGGCAACTTAGAATATAGGACATAAGCGTTATAAACAGCTATGTCAAGCAGATAAAAGAACATTTTAGATAAAACAGAATCGATGCAGGACTTTCCGCGTCCGCTGCAGACAGTTGCTGACGTCTTCAAGACGTCATCGTATGCCAAGGGTTTTAACACTTTGACTGCCACGCCGAAATCACATGCTTCGCTCAGGACACCACGGGAGTATTTTCATTATTCAAAGCATATAATGGCAAAATAATGATAAATTGATGATGTAAGACAACATTCTTCCCCAATGGACCGTTTATCTTATTGGTGGCCACGAGTGACCACCGTGGCACCTTGGTAACAGTTGATAGCGACATATTATAACAAGGCTTCGTTTATTTCAACAAACAATTCGCTTTCGTTATTTCGTCGTAGGCAAAACGTGCGGAATATATTGTTGAAACGTGTAGAAGATATTAGTAAACAGTATTAGGATTATTTTTAATGATTTCGACGAAACATTCGGCTGAAATGGTACAGGCCCGCAAGAAAAATTATGTTTGCGATAAACCAATGGTAGTGGCAGATTACAAGAGAGGAAAATGCGTTGTAGATTTATCAGATCGAATGATAGCATATTCTACACCACACAGAAGAACCCTCGAGTGATATATAAAATTAGCTTTAGAGTTATTGTTAAATACATCAATTTCAAACCCGATAATACTCTATAAACAAGCAACAAAACTAAAAATCAAGTTATCAGATTTTAGAATGGCACTCGCAATGCACCTCACACAGTGCCATTCGCCAGAGCCGTCAAATATACTTATTCGACAAAGATTGCGAGACGAAATGCAGAAGAAAGAAGGACAAACGTACCTGGCACGAAAATTTTGCAAAGAGTGGTATAAAAAAATGTTAAACAGTTGGGATGAAAAATTGCTATGAATCGGACCAAAAAGGTGATCACCTATTGTCCAGATTGTATCGACGAGCCACATTTATGTTTAAAGTGTTTTAACACAGTGCACCATTAGATGCAAGATTTCTTCTCATTTTTTTATTAATATTCTAATAAAAATGTTTAATTGTTCAATGGGACACTTTTTATTTCAAAGTATCTTCTATTTATCGGTTATATTCGAAATGCCCAAACTGTCAATTTTCATTCAATTTTTACAATTGTAAGAAATTGAAGCGCTCCGATCACCAATGACCTTCCTGGCGTTACAGGAGAAACCGTGATCTACGTGACAGTCAAAGTGTTAATGCTTCTTCCACGCGTACAAGTTAATAATTTTTTATAAAGAATGTCAAGATAGAATATGATTAGCGTATTTAAGAATACTCGATCACGTTATCGAAATTCTAACGTAACTTGCGCAACGATTACTTAGATCAAATGTTTCAACAATTTTTACTCGTTTTTGAGCCATGTCACGCTCCATGATTGTTTTGCCATGAATCCGCTAGACAATTGCTAAAGCAGAACGAAAGATGATACACCGTTGCAGAATGGCGGTGACGTTAATCAGTTAGCACAATTAAACAATGTGCACTGTGTATCTTGTAGATTCTACGTATGGAAATATGTGCGAAAATGTTGCCTGATAGCGATAATATAAAAATTTCAGAACGATTTTTCTAGCACGCCTAATATATTCGCAAGAGTTTTCCACGTCAAATACTTTCGCACTATTGGACTGGCAACTAAGTGATTGCGGATTTTGTCATTGCCACCTAATGACAAAATCCGCAACCACTTAGTTGCCAAGCCAATATAACCGTGGAATATCTTGGTATTTGCACGCCGATACTTTCTTCTGTCCACTGTTTTCCAAAGACTTCCGGTATGAGAACAGCGACGCGCGCTATCTATTTCGACGCCTCTGCAGCTTGCGGTTTTCCCATCGGCGAAAGTTCCGACCTCGAATCGATAGGTCGAAGTTCGAGGCGGCACCAGCCAGCCAGCCGTTCGCTCTAATTTTCTGCTCGTTACAAGTTCTCAAATGACCACGCCGATTAGTATTCTGCGAACGAACGGGCCAATAGATCGGGTACACTGTCGTCCAAAAGGAAACTGTACACTTTGGTCTATCAGAGCAGCGTCTAATGAACTTTTCCCATTTTGTCGGGGAAAATTGTACGCAAAATCGGATGGAAAATGCGCACGCGAGATAATCCAGAAATATAACGTTAATCGATAATAAATCAAAGAAGTTTCATTTTATACGCTTATTACGGCGATGCTAAATTTGCATATCGATGAGATAAAAGTACTTGTTCATTTTCCTATGAAGAATTAAATCTATCAGAGAGAAAAGCTTGGATATTTTGATTTTGCAATCGTCTGTGACGAACGCGTCACTTTCACTTCGCAAGACAAATCGTTTTTCAATAGAAACGTAGCATACAATGTCAGTGCGTTTAAGGCCATTTGAAAAATTGTTGGAAACTTCGTCTCTATTGCAAGCAAATTTTACACGTACGTCGATTAATATTATATAATAGTATAATAAATAAAATAATATTAATAATAATAGATAAAACTCGGCCAAATCCACTTGGTCCCTTAACAGACAGACGATCGACATTTTTCATTCCACTGGCCTGTGGCAGGTGGAAAAATCCAACGCATAAGGTCGCAAGCCCTTTTTATTTCAATATCTAACATCTGCATATTTTTCTATCTTGTACAATATATTAGGTTGTCCGGAAAGTATCTTTCTTTCGCAAACGTGTTTTTTACAACAGTGCACTTTCGTACAAACGTGAAACCAAGTTTGTGGAATGTCACGGTGTTTATCTCAACAAAACAAAATGCATTATACGTAATTCAAGAAAGTAATATAAAAGAAAAAACGTTGTGCGTCTATTATTTCCTGATAAAAACGAAAGAAACTTTTCGGACAACCTAAGACCTTTACTACCAGCCTTTCCATTAATTATTTATGCAAAAATTCCTTTCAAATTAAATTTACATGTTCTCAGTGCGAACAAAATTAATGTAGGTTATACAGATTTTTAACATGCAGATTTAAAATAATAAATATATAGTTAAATATAATTATAAACAAATGAAACTCATTTGCTGTCTTGTTAATATTTGTTATGATACCTTTCCATATAATAATGCGAGTCGTCACCTATCTGTTAGAATATGCACGCGTTGCTTTGTTTTCGCAAACATGACAATTCTTATCTCTACAAATGAACATTTTGATTCTTATTCATTTTACATAAATAGAAAACTAAAATCTGTTATAGCTCCGAATAAAGATGAAAGATGACATTAATTGTACTGAAAATTCATCAAAACTTATATGTCAGAAATCTTTAAGTCCTGCATGTTTGAATGGGTTTAAAATAAGAGTATTTCAAAGGATATTTTGTTTATCGCATAACAATTTTTATGTGATAAACATAAAATAAATAATATGACAAGACACAGTGATGATTTAAAACATTTCGTTCTAAAAACATCGACAGATTTTCTTCATCTAGTAAACATTACTAAACAAAATTTTAAGACTAACCAATAAAATATATATACATATGCAATGGTATTGTCTGATATTGCGAGTAATACAATCTTGTCGTAATCTGCGAGATGTTGTTACTTAGTTGTGTGCAATACGTGTAAATGTATTTAAATGTTTACAAGTGTATTGGGAGTCCTCGCGTGGATGATGCGAACAATATATGTAAAAATATATATAAAAACAATATATACAGGGTGGTAACAAGTGGTACAAGCGGAAAGGGGGTGATTCTACGTGAAAAAAGAAGTCGAAAATATAGAATAAAAATTTTTCGTTTGAGGCTATGTTTTCGAGAAAATCGACTTTGAATTTTCGCTCGGTACGCGTGCGGTACGTTATAACGGATCTCACTGTAGATCGTTATCTCGATGGAAAAATTAAAAAAAAAAATAAAAAAACTTTTATCCTATATTTTCGATTTCTTTTTTCATGTAGAATCACCCCCTTTCAGCTTGTACCACCACTTACCAACCACCCTGTATATAATAGTATGCACTTCCTACGTTCCCTATAGCGTTTGTCGCTTTTGCTAATCTTTTCATCGCACACTAATTAAAAAAAACAATTATATTAATATTATAAAACAATATATTACAAAAATAATTTAAATATTTACTATGATACTCTGCGATAATTGTAATAAAATTACCTCGAATCTTCCGATCTGTTCTAATTTTCTAATTAATCCGTTTCTGTCACCATCCCTGCCAAAAATCAGTTAGTAAACGATCGTATAGTTTTGAATGACAGTGTACACAGAGGAGGAGGGCAAAAGGAAGATTGCCACATCGACGTTGGTCACTCGATCCAGTTCGACTCGGCACCGAAAGGGAATTCTCGAGAAGCCGACCTCGTGCGATTTGGTCAAAACCTCGGGGCATCGAAACGAGCAGACAGGATCTCCAACAGGACGTTTCATACTGGAATTTCGTAATATCCTCCGCTTAAATGTCCGCTGACTTTCTCCACGTACCAATTCGACGGAAAATATTCCGCGAGATAATCTCGTCGGTAAGAGGCTGCAACGCGCGAATTGCCTGTCGAATAATTAATCGCGCAGCCTGCTCAATCGACCGATTACGCGATTAGACGAGTTTTCTCGTCGACATTCTCGATCGGCCATCGATCGCGCTTTAATTAACTGTTGAAGCCCAGTTGCGCTCGCGAAGGCCGGCCGCTCGTTACGGCGTCACTCGCCACTGCTTTTCCCGCGATATCCAACGATACGAACGAGTATCGCGACGAAAAGTTGGGAAATTTATATGGTTGTCCGAAAATGGTTTCTTTCGTTTTATAAGCAAATAATAGACGCACAATGTTTCTTCTTTTATATTAGTTTATTGAATTGTGCACGATCATAATAATAGAAATAAAAAGAAATGGATCACACCTAATTCAATAAAATAATATAAAACAGAAATTGTCGTTCATCTATTGTCATCTTATGAAACGAAAGAAACTTTTCCATCGCCGATGGACCACGAGCAAACGCCTTTCATATGCACCGATTAATTGTCCTGAAGAAGCTAGCACGTCGGGAAACGATCTTTTGCGATTGCAGGTTGATTAGATGTTACAGGTCAATTTTCTAATCTTTTCTGCAAAGTATTTTATTATTTTGACAAATTCTACCGAGGCGGAGAAAATGATCCTGCAAGTCGCAGAGAAGCTTACGTTAAATGCAAAGATGCAGGCGTGTAACTGTTACGAGACAAAAGAAGGTCTTCTCTGTTTGCCCAAACACTTTCCACTCCTATTTTAACCCTTTGCACTCGGAATTTTATTACAATTTTGTTACCAGCAGCTCGCAACGCTTTTAAGTGTTTTATTTGAAATTTACTTGAACTAAAAAATAAGACAATTTAAATAAATAAAGTGTTAGGTCCCGAGGCTTACTATAAGCCGTGTTCCTAACCGTCTCCCTTGGTACTACAGTGTCGCAGACAGATCGTCTTACATGGCCGGCGAAATATACACAATGTAGCGATAAGCGCATAGTTGTGTGAAGCAGCTAGTTCCGAAAAACATCGATTCGCCTTCGGTCCGTTATTTTACCTACACAAAGAAGATGGCATACGTGATCATAGGCGCGAACGGTTGCGAGACCCGAGCGAGGTGGGGGTCGTCTCCAAGAGAAGACAAAGGAAAAAATCGAAGGGCAGTCAGTATTACATGGGGATTCAAACCGAATGCATCGAGAGGTTCAGAGAAATAAAATCAAGATCGCTTAGTCAAACGAACACGTCGAGAAATATCATAAAGTCGAGTCGAATTATAATAATAAATTAGTTGTATCATCGTTGAATCATTTGCAACGTGTTAATTATAATTTTAAACATTGTTTAAAATAGTAGTTTATATTAACCTTGTTAATTCAGTGTTACAATCATTTGAACTACCTCTGTTATCCTAATCGAAACAGAGGAACGGCTGGTTCACGGCGTCGACTATCAGAATCGCAGCGAGAATTTACGCCTCTCGCTGATGCGAACAGTCGTAACATAAAAGGAGAAAGAATACCAGTTTTATTCACACTATTGTTGTATTTTCTAATTTTTAAATGTATGATATATCTTGAAACAATTTCCAGGATGCAATCCTGCTTTTCTTTCGCACGTTTCACAAAAAAAGGTGGGACTCGACAAAGGAGCTGCTGAGATGAAACTGATGTCGAATGATACTCGACATACGAGTGCAGAGGGTCAAACCGTCTTTCATTAGGCAAGCGAGAAGTTTCAACAGGGAAAAATGCTGTCTTTCACCAAGATTCGATCGTCCAGTGATTTTTCTATCTCATTCGGAAGCGAGCTGAATCTAAGGAGGTGTGTTGCACAGGCACGTGCCAATCAACTCTCACTATGACACGTCTTTCGTCGCAGAAGCAGCGTCTGTTCTAGCGTTGTTGCGCAGCAATTTCACAGAATCTTCTCCTTTGCCAATGTCGCGACGATTAGAACTTGTCTAATGACGCGAAATTCTTCCACGATGGAATTCATCACTCGCCTGATAATAGATAGCTTCAAAACTGTACAAAGCAACGATAATTTGATCGAGACACTCGCGATGCTTCTTAATAAATAACAAGTTTCAATAAGGCAATGATTATTTGATATACAATATTTATCAGGTGAAACGAGTCTCTGGGTAGGTTGCTTAGTTGTATTTGTAAAGAAACAAAAATTTGCATAAACATGCGTACCCTAATTATAAGAAAACTAGATTATACCGTGTTGAATATTTTACCGCAGACCTGATTCATGAAAGGTTATGTTTAAAATTAGTAGATTAGTATCCCGTGACTCACGCACCTAACTGTAACGTACGATAACTATAAAAACAAGCGAACGCTGTAACAAACAGTTCGTACAAATAAAATCATAATATTACATTACAATATTACAAATGTAAGAAACCGCTATAATTACACCTAATTAATTCGTATATAAATAAATAATGCAAATAATAAACGCAACAGTGCACAAGTGCTTTTTGCTGCCACTGTACACGCCTTTGATCGATCGTGTACATATTTGCCTGCATACCACAGCGAACTGATGCTACGATAAACAAAGATCTAGATGCAATTAATTGCTGTCAGGATACGTGGCTGTATCGCGTATTACGAGATTAAGTAGGAAAGAAATACGAAGGAGAAAAACACGCCAGTCGACTCGACAGTATACGGAGAAAAGGAGAGTTGATTGTACATTGTACAAGCATTCTCCGTGCTCGTAGTGAATCGTAGGATGTGCGAGACTGGAGGAGAGAGAAAAAGGCGATTCAAAGTGGGTAGGAGGTGTGCACACCTCTTACGAGTTTACGAGGCCTACGTCGAACTGAACGAACGGACAGTTACCTTTCCGTTTCGAGACCGCGAACATCTACCTCTCGTTATCGCCGCGAATAAATCGGTGATTGCTTCTCGGTGAGTTATATTGACCGATTTCAGCCACCAAATTTTCTATCGGCTTTCCCTCCGCTACACACCGAGATACCAATATCCATCGGATCAGGCTACGTACATACAAGGTGTCCAGCGTAGCTAAAACAAGCTGCAGCTTTGAAGCGGTGCATGGGACGAAGATAGAACGAATTTCATTAAGCGAGATTAAACGCTATCTGGTGTATACGTTGGTTTTGTAAGTGACGATATTTCCAAGATTTCGTAGCCAGATATATAAAGTGTATATAGCGTTTGATACGCCAAGTATACGTAAATTAGGATACTTAAATTAGTAGGCTAAATTTGTATGTGAGAATGAACGTCATTCGATAGCGTTTGATGTTATTTAATGAGATTCGTTTTACATCTTGTGCTGCTTCAGTGTTATAGTGTCTGTTTGGCAGAGTTGCGCGGGACACCCTGTATATACGCGTCAGCTTTTAATTCTGCCTGGAAACCACCGGCAGGATATCGAAATAACTTTTGAAACTTCGATTAAACCAGATCGTTATCTTGAACGATGGATATTCGGAAAACCGGGCTAAATAACGCGGCAGTAGACTCGTTTGCCGCTAGAACAATTTTAATGAGAAATTAGAGGCAACTTGAAGTGGTAATAGATAAAGCATACGCTAGCGACTCGTCTTATTTTCTAAGGGAAAAGAATTTTTTTGCTCGAACTATCGATAGTTAGTAGATGGTAGAATGTATTAGGTCGTCAGAAAAGTTTCTTTCGTTTTGGAATATTTTTTTCTTATATTATTTTATCGAATTACGTATGATCCATTTTGTTCTATCAAAATAAAGATCACAACGTTGGACGGATTAGGTTTCATGTTTGTATAAAGATGCGTTGTTGTAAAAGACGTGTCTGTAGAAGAAAGACACTTTTCGGACAACCTAATAATACATGTTGCATTGGCAACTAAATGATCGCGGATTTTGTCAATACCACCTAATGACAAAATCCGCAATCACTTAGTTGCCAATTCAGTATATATTAAGTTCTACCATCTGCTAAGTGTCTACTAAATTCTACTATTACTTGAACTATATTTTCCCTTCGATTTAGGGACTAAATACGCGGATTTTGTCATTAGATGGTATTGACAAAATTCGCAATCACTTGGTTGCCAACTCAATATATATTAAATTCTACCATCTGCTAAGTGTCTACTAAATTCTACTATTAATTGAACCATATTTTGCTTCCAATTTAGGGACTAAATAAGCGTTCCAGAGATTTATTTGTCATTTGTCCTATACTTTTTTATTAATTATATTATGTACATTAAATTACTTCTTGTAAAAATTCATTGTTAGATTACAAGAAATAATTTCTCTTCTTTCATCGAGTCTCAACTTTCCTATAATTTGTTTCAATTTCCCTGCATTTTACCCAATTCGATTTTGTCACCTAAATGGTAAATGGTTATACCACCTAATGGTAAAATCCGCAATCACTTAGTCGCCAACCCAATTTGTATATATTCTACCATCTACTAAGTGTCTACTAAATTCTACTATTAATTGAACCATATTTTCCCCCAGATTTAGGGACTAAATACGCGCTCCAGAGATTTATTTGTTATTTTTCCTATACTTTTTTATTAATTGTATTATGTACATTAAATTACTTCTTGTAAAAATTCATTGTTAGATTACAAGAAATAATTTCTCTTCTTTCATCGAGTCTCAACTTTCCTATAATTTGTTTCAATTTCCCTGCACTTTTCCCAATTCGATTTTGTCACCTAAATGGTAAATGGTTATACCACCTAATGGTAAAATCCGCAATCACTTAGTCGCCAACCCAATTTGTATATATTCTACCATCTACTAAGTGTCTACTAAATTCTACTATTAATTGAACCATATTTTCCCCCAGATTTAGGGACTAAATACGCGCTCCAGAGATTTATTTGTCATTTGTCCTATACTTTTTTGTTAATTATATTATGTACATTAAATTACTTCTTGTAAAAATTCATTGTTAGATTACAAGAAATAATTTCTCTTCTTTCATCGAGTCTCAACTTTCCTATAATTTGTTTCAATTTCCCTGCACTTTTCCCAATTCGAATTTTACCAACTGCGAAACAAGTTACAGCGAAAGGGAGCTAAAGCGCTGGATACCGTACAACCTTGCCCTATGCTGTCGCTAATTTCGTTGGTGTTTGAGCGAGCGTTGCATTCGGCCAAATCAACGTAGGGTGAAACCCGCGAGAGTTTGCCGCTTTTACAACGAAACGCTCGATAAAAGCGTTGATTTTCATTCGTTTTGCAGGCGATATCGTTCCGCTTAGGTGAATGAAATGTTGCAACAGCAAGCCTCTCGCATAACAACCTAACGTTCAACGAGACGCGTTCCATCCTTCGACTGGCTACTTCCTACATCGATCATTATCTTTCGATAATAATTCGCAGCTCGTGAAATATTCCAACTCGTACCTGTGCTATCTATAATTTGCTGTAATTAGTTCGCCCAACTATCTTCAACGAATCCAATTTCAAAAGAAAATAAATCCCATGCAAATTCCATGCAAATTGAACGTCGCATGCGTTTCGCTTTCAAACTTGCTGCGTCAGCGAATCTTTCGTTAGCACATTTTTTTCAGATTCCTCGAGGAGAATCATGTGGATCCTTGCGTTTTTTTACGGGTTTCTAACCACGGCCCAGGCAATCTCTACCTCCTGGAGTCCGTCGTTCCCAACGCCAACTGCCAGCGCCCTGCACCAAGGCACCGTCGCTATCTTCGAAAATGCACAGTCTCTTTACGACGCAGCAAGCTCGTCGTTGCTGGCACACCACGAAGAAGACAGATGTACACTGTATAAAATCGCTATGAAACAGCAACTCTACTTCGAGGTGAGGAAAATTCACTATTCGTCCTTTATTGACGCACACGGTGCGTCTCGTAGATCGTTCCGTTGACGCTTTTAATTTAATTTTAATTTTAATCAAATAATAAATTCGACCATAATCGCTTATTTAAAATCACGCTTTCCTGTCAGATTTCCTTTATCCGATTTATTCACGAATTTATGCAAAACTAAGTACACTGGTATCTTTGCGAAGATCGTAACGCATATTTGTGCATTGTACCGTGTTTCCCTTTCGAAATTGTCTGCTGAATTCTACTGGAAATTTATTTATTTATTTATTTATTTATCACAGTGTTTGCCTTGTTCTTTGGTTCACGTTTACCTTCTACTTCCAATCACAGAGCTTAACATTTTACGCGGTCGAATCTGCAGTTTAAACTTGATTTTAGAACGTAAGCACCTCTTACATTCCTCATTCTCTTATTACTTACATTCTCCTAAACCTTGAAAACATAAAATATCAAGCCCTGATGTAATAAATATAAAACGGAAAGATAATTAACACTAGAACTATCACACCAGTCAAATTGACTGGTTTTATAATTTTATTTTCAAATTCCTACTTCGTGTTATATTCTTTTCCGCAATGATGTAATGACTTTCGCAACGATAACTAAAAGAATAATACAGGGTGGTTGGTAACTGATGGTACAAGCGGAAAGGGGATGATTGTGCGCGAAAAAAGCAGTCGAAAATATAGAATGAAAATTTTTCTTTTTTTTATTTTTCCATCGAGACAACAAAGTGCACGCGTACGGAGCGAAAATTCAAAGTCGATTTTCTCGCAAACAAAGCCTCAAACGAAAAATTATTATTCTATATTTTCGGCTTCTTTTTTTGCGTAGAATCACCCCCTTTCCGCTTGTACCACCAGTTATCAACCACCCTGTATAATTGAGAATACAGTATTCATGCTTTATACTCTACGTGTTCCATATCAAACTATGACCAAACCATGATTCTTCTTATTTGTAAGTACTGTGTTTATAAAAACGAACTGATTTTTCCATTTTTCTTAACGATTTTGAATAAGTATTATTAGTGTGATTTTCAACAAATATTGAAATACAATTAGCATTAATTTATTCTCCCTTTATTTCATAATATGTTCCGTTTTGAATTTTGTAAATATCATTCTTACATTTCTTTTATAATCTTTTTCTCAAAATTTGCCAATTTGCATTAAAGGTAAAGTACAGTTATGTTATATATTATGATAAATATTATATAGGGTGGTTGGTACAAGCGGAAAGAAGTCGAAAATATAGAATGAAAAAAATTTTTTCTTTCAATTTTTCCATCGAGACAACGATCTACAGTGAGATCCGTTATAACGAGACGCGATAAAGTGGACGCGTACCGAGCGAAAATTCAAAATCGATTTTCTCGAAAACAAAGCCTCGAACGAAAAATTTTTATCCTATATTTTCGATTTCTTTTTTCGCGTAGAACCACCCCCTTTCCGCTTGTACCACCAGTTACCAACCACCCTGTATAATGAATTTTATTTTGTTTTTTATGTATTCAAACTGAAGATAATTTTGTATCAAGGCTACTCGTACCAATACCAGTGAAAATGACTGGTACTTGTCAAAGTGTAAAAAGGTGCTACAATCTGTTTATCGAACCCCAATTAACCAGTTTCCTCGTTTTCTTCAACTTGCCACGCGTTTTTCAAATTTGTACTGCGTATTATTCGATATGACGATATCGGTTATCAGGAAAATTCCGGATCGATCGCTGGATCGCTAGATGCTAACACTAGAAATACCACAAAATGTAGTCACAATGACTGGTTCTACAATTTTATTTTCAAATTCCTACTTCATGTTATATCTTTTTCCGCAATGATGTAATGCAAAAGGAATATGATCTCGCGAAAAAACATTGGATATTTGTCTTGTAATTTCCCATCTTAGCACTTTTCCTACGGTCGAGTTAACGCGGTTGTGCACGGGTCTTGTACTTTTCACACGACAATTACTTCCGTTTATTTTAATTTAATTAGTTTAATTAAAATAGTTTAATTCTTGCGCTTTTATTCTCTAACATTGTACGTGAAATACAGCGATAGTGATTTGATATTATAATCGTTCTATTATCATTGGTGTTTAACAGTAGCTTTGTCCAAATAATTATTAACAATTACAGACGAATAATTCCGATAGAAATGTTAATCCGATTTCTAAGGTTTCTCCAGTTAAAACACAACTAGACTGTGATTAAACGATTTTGAATTAGAGAGGCGAATGTACGCGATACATCATCAGCTGGAGGAGCCGGCGATCCTTTCGATTTCATCGAGTCATAACACGTTTCTCACTCTCGCCTCGGATACACCTAAGTGAACAAACCTAACAGACTTAGCAATCAATTTATAGATGTGAGCTACGTAGCTGGTTCGTGAATGTGGAAACTTCGTTTTTCTGTTATGGGCTCGTTAGAATATCCCGTGAAAGTTTCGCTAAAAAATTCCGAGAATTAACGAAATTGTAATGGAAATCGGCAGAGCGTGAACGATGATATAGGGCGAGGTGTGAAATCATTTAATTTAACGCGTCTGCTCGAAACCTGCGATACCAAAGCTCAGTTTTACTCGCGTCGTCTGCACGTTGGCCGAGTCTAAACGACTATACCGAGTTTCAAACAGTCCATACATCTTCCTTCGATTTTTGCGCTTTAGGAAATGCGGCAAAAATTCTCGCACGATCTTTCAAAATTTCTCCCGAATATCATCCGATAGCTTCTCTTTAAAGATTTCATTTGCCATGGAAAGAGACGCAGTACGCGGACGAAGGACTGACAATTGGCCAGTGCGTTGGCTCTGTCGATTGTCAACGAAAATTTGTTTTAACTCGATCTTTCAATGGACTGCCGATTGTCTTCTTTTTTATTTACACGGGACGCGTTTCCTGCTGCAAAACGAAATATCGTGGTTGCGTACTGGAAGGCTTGGCCGCGGTCGAGAGAGCCTCGATGCGAGCAAAACGACACGAATCGTGGCAACGAAAGTAGGAGAAAACGCGACACGCGAGTGAGACTCTACTCTTTTCAGAAGTTCTCGAAATCGACCGACTTTGTTGCTCGCCGTTTCGTTTTCCGAGCCACCGATCAAGGCTGATGAAACACGCAAAAGCAACAAATTCTGACCAAATGGACGTACCGAGTTCGTCGATAGATCGAGCCAGGTGTACAGCTACGTTCCGATTAGTTTTACATTCGATAACAACTCGATTTCGATCGCTTGACCAACGCGAGTCTATTGTTGGCTTGGCAACTGAGTGATTGCGGATTTTGTCATTGGATGCTATCGACAAAATTCGCAATCGCTTAGCTGCCAACCGAATATTTTATTTTTGAGAAAAATTTCTTAGACGAATATTTGCTGTAGAGATTGGCCTACTTTAATCGACCCACGCAAACATTTGCTAAATTATTGCGTGTAACGTTACTTTGCTTCGAGGCAGATACCTTGAGATGGTCAGGAATCTTATTCAGTTGGACGTGTCTTCGTGTGATTTCAACGTCACCTGTTTTCTTCGATAGAACTGCACACTTTTTTATGCACCGTCAGATGCAATTTTTTCATTTCTACGAAACGAGTATCGAGGTACTTGAACAGGATATTTTAGTTTTAATAATTGTACGAAAGACGAGGAAGGTAGCGTCTTTCATACGCTCGATTCGACAAAATTAGCACTGAAACTACAACACCAGTGAAATTGACTGGTTTTACAATTTTATTTTCAAATTCCTACTTCGTGTTATATTTTTTTCCAATTACAATGATGCAATGACCTTGGCAACGATAACTAAAAGAATAATATTAGTATTAATATTAATATAATAAGAAGTTTCTTTCGTTTTATAAGGAAGTAGCAAATGCACAACATTGTTTCTTTTATATTATTTTATTGAATTATGTTTGATCTATTTTATTCTATTACTACAAAATAGATCATACATAAAATAGTATAAAATAAAAAATGTTGTGCATCTATTGTTTCACTCATGAAACGAAAGAAACTTTTCGGACAATCTAATACATGTTACAAGGTATTTGTCAGAAGCTATACCTTTGGGTAGCAAAGATCATGCTATTTTATAAACTATAATACGTACACGCGATGAGAGAACATCTATACCAATGTATAGCACTAACTGTATACGTATGTTTAAGACTAGTATTCACGCTGTTTATTTATTTTTCACTAACAATGTACGTATTAACAACGTATGTTTGCAATAAATGTCTTGTACTTCTCTATACATTTTTAGATTGCCTTCATATTTTGCTGTTACAATCGCGATAATCGTTACACTGCTAGTGAAATTTCAGATTGTACATAACACGTTTATAAAACGTTCCGACGATTTGATGACATTTATGCGTTATGCTGTTAACACTAGAACGACCACACCAGTGAAATTGACTGGTTTTACAACTTTATTTTCGAATTCCTACTTCGTGTTATATTCTTTTCCGCAATGATGTAATGACTTTCGCGACGATAACTAAAAGAATAATATGATGAATTTTATTTTGTCTTGTTATTTCTATACTTAAACTCCCCCCTCGACATTTTTTTTTTTTTTTTTGATAACTGTATTATCACGTAAACAATTATTGTATACTCGATACAGCGTCCTTATGATATTCAACACTGAATCATCGATCACGCACCCCCTTTTTTTTTTGTTTTTTGGTTATATTCTGCGCTCCTCGATATTTTTACTGTTAATAATATTTTCAATAAAAATAATAACTAATTATTGCACCTGGGCCCATAACCTGTTGCGATCCTACTTCTGAGTATAGAAATAACAACATTTTGTTTTTTATGTATTCAAACTGAAAATAATTTTGCATCAAGGCTACTTGTACCAATACCAGTGAAAATGACTGGTACTTGTCAAAGTGTAAAAGGGTGCTGCAATCTGTTTATCGAACCCCAATTAACCAGTTTCCTCGTTTTCTACAACTTGCCACGCGTTTTTCAAATTTTTACTGCGTATCACTCGATACGACGATATCAGTTATCAGGAAAATTCCGGATCGATCGCTAGATCGCTAGATACTAACACTAGAAATACCACGCCAGTCAAAATAACTGGTTCTAGAATTTTATAAACGTGTCAACACTCGTTTAGGGATCATGGCCCCAGATGGATTAATAATATCAAAAATGTACTATATAACATGGAATTCCTTCCGTGAGAGAGTAATAAATCAATAAGTATAAAAATATTGTATTATTAGATATTTTTTAAAGACCAGTCGTTTTCGCTGGTTTTGATAGAAATAGCTTCGTGTTAACTATCGGTAGTGCTAGTATTAACTTTGAAATAGTTTCTAAACTGGGCATTTTCAGATTCAAATTTGAATCTTGGTAGGTTTTGTCTAGTTTGCGAGTGTTACAAATCTTGAAAAATCTTCGATCGTGTCAAATTCTTTGGGTCGTTTGCTTCCTGCTGATCTTTCGATAAGATACATCGTTTCCATCCTGAAACTCTCGAGCTAAGAATTTCGAATATCCCGCAAGACTATCAAAACTCAAGAAACTTCAAAGGCTCAGGAACTGAGCAAAATTTTCAAACGGATATCATAATCGTTGCGCAAGACAAATTTTCAAAGTTAAGCTATAAGAATTGATATCTTTGATCGATACAAACGATTGAAATTTGACAATATAAGAAAGATTTGTTACGAAAGTTGTATATTTTATTAAGCAGAAAATCCGACATGAAAATATATGAAACAGAGGATATTCTGTATCTCATATATTTTCATATCGTTTCTTTGATTAATAAAATGTATACGCAAGCTTCATAATTAAATTGTTTCGTATCGATGAATACTAATTACAAATATGAATATTAATACCGATTATCAGCAACGTTAACAACAATCGACGATAGCCGAACGTAACGAGAGTAAATTTTACGATAAGCAAACGAATTGTTTTCGGGCAATCGATTATGTTTATCGGTAACCAAAATGAAATTCGGTTCGTCGATAGCCCCCCCCCCCAAAAAAAAAAAAAAAATGCTAATCGTTCACAACTGTTATTCGCGATGGGAACAATTAAAAATTACTATCTTCCTTCTCTTCATCTTTGGAGAAATTAGCTTTTACTCCGTGGCACGTTTCCAAAAAATGCCGAAAATGACTGTTATCTCGAGTGTCTGCTCGCAGAGGCTTCAAGATACGAATCAGGTTGCAAGTGATTGGATTTTATCGTCGTACACGTTGCACAGAAATTCCAAATATCGCAGATCGCATCGCTAGCTATCGGCTACGTCGAATTCACACTGTTTCACTTTGCAAGAACACGGCTTTCATGCTGGTTTCATTAGCAAATTAGGGAAGAGCGAAACAGTGAGACGATGTAAATTAAAAGACAATTCGATTATCCTGTTCGTTGTAAATCTCGCGCTCGGGAAATCGTGTGGAACGCGGCAACACGTTCAAGTGCATCGAACTGTCGCGAGATCGCTTTGCGCCGCTATTATTCCTCTCGAGTTCATTTCCCGACTTAATTCACCGACGCGCATCATTTGCCTACAGATGCAGCGAAAATTGAGCCGCACTTGGCAATCGATTTCGAAGCGTGTCGAACGATTTTGTTGCGCAACGCGAATGCGTAAACACAAAGTAGGAAATTATGGCGGAGACCTTGTTCTCGTGAAATGGTTAAACCGGCGGAGAGCCGTGCGATCGGGAAACGCGACGATTACGTTACAACAGATCGTTCCGCGTAAGATGCAATCGGTTAAGCTGGTTCGTTTCTTTTCCAACGCATTTTACTTGGATAATCGCGCGCCTCTTTTTAGCTACACAGTGCGAGTAATAGACTTTTTCTTATTGAAATTAACAGCACGTTGTCAGCAAACGAACCTGCAGCGATCTACTTTGTATCTTTTAAATGTCTGTCGCAGCTAATGAGAATTCTAACGTAAATATAACGTAAGCTGAAAACCATGAACTCCGATAAATGATGATAATAATAATAATAATAATAATAATAAAGATATTAACACTGACTGCCACGCTGAAATCACATGTTTAGTATTTATACCATTCAAAGCATATAATGGCAAAATAATGATAAATTGATGATGTAAGACAACATTCTTCCCCGATGGACCGTTTATCTTACTGGTGGTCACGGGTGACCACCGTGACGCCTTGGTAACAGTTGATAGCGACATATTATAACAAGGCTTCGTTTATTTCAACAAACCATTCGCTTTCGTTATTTCGTCGTAGGCAAAACGTGCGGAATATATTGTTGAAACGTGTAGAAGATATTAGTAAACAGTATTAGGATTATTTTTATGATTTCGACGAAACATTCGGCTGAAATGGTACAGGTCCGCAAGAAAAATTATGTTTGCGATAAACCAATGGTAGTGTAGATTACAAGAGAGGAAAATGTGCTGTAGATTTATCGGATCGAATGATAGCATATTCTACACCACAAAGAAGAACCCTCGAGTGGTATATAAAATTAGCTTTAGAGTTATTGTTAGATACATCAATTTCAAACGCGATGATACTCTATAAACAAGCAACAAAACTAAAAATCAAGTTATCAGATTTTAGAATGGCACTCGCAATGCACCTCACACAGTGCCATTCGCCAGAGCCGTCAAATATACTTATTCGACAAAGATTGCGACACGAAATGCAGAAGAAAGAAGGGCAAGCGTACCTGGCACGAAAATTTTGCAGAGAGTGGTATAAAAAGAATGTTAAACAGTTGGGATGAAAAATTGCTATGAATCGGACCAAAAAGGTGATCACCTATCGTCCAGATTGTATCGACGAGTCACATTTATGTTTAAAGTGTTTTAACACAGTGCACCGTTAGATGCAAGATTTCTTCTCATTTTTTTATTAATGTTCTAATAAAAATGTTTAATTGTTCAATGGGACACTTTTTATTTCAAAGTATCTTCTATTTATCGGTTATATTCGAAATGCCCAAACTGTCAATTTTCATTCAAGTTTTGCAATTGTAGGAAGTTGAGGAGCTCCGGTCACCAATGACCAACGTGGCAGTCAAAGTGTTAATCCTAGCAAAATAATAAACAAACATGATTTATCTGAAGATAGACTCTTCGTTTGTCTGTGTACAATTTCATAGCGCCGACATACCCGAACATATCGTCTGGCTGAAAAATGCAGCAACTGGTCTCTCTCTGTTTATGCTCATAGCGTTAGATAAATTTGATCGTATACTCTGCACGTTCTCGAAAATATTTTCTATTCTGACAGACGGAAATCGTATGAACAAAAATGTTGACAAATATTCTACACGGTTGTATACTGTACAGAGAATGTACAGCGCGAGTTATTATTTTAACAAACACTGCAACAACGTTTGTTTTCGATGTTACTCGATATCTATAACTGCATCGAAATACGCGATTATTTTCACATAAACCCACGAATATACCTTTACAAACATACAAAATCAATTTTCCGAAAAACAAAGTTCAACGTGTAAAAATTGTATTTCACGTTGCTTCACGTCCAATTTTCACCTTACAACCGTCCTTTTTCCTAGTCGTATCGCCAGTTACAACATATGCAACCAATCTGCACGACCGATTTTGCCGATAGAAAGCGAAACGCAGTTTGCACGCGGAAACGCAGAGGGAAAGGTGACGATGGTAAAAAGAACCGGTGGCGCCGACAGGTTCTCCGGTTGCTTACAAATCGAGTTTACTTCTCGACGATCGCGGAACAAGTCAAATCGCGTAAGAACGCGTCTCAGTCGTGTAATTCTCCGATCTGTAAACGACGTTCCGACCGCGCCACAGATCTCCGAACGGATCCGATTTCCATTGATTAACGATCGCTTTCTTCCTTCCGCAGTACGTTCACTACAAGACGCAGCTGCCGGACATGAAGGAGTTCACGTTGTGCATGTGGACCAAATTCTACAATCACAGCAACGACCATCCTTTGTTTTCGTACGCAGGTGAGAGACACGCCGCCAGTTTCCTTTCCCTTTCACCTTTTCCTTTTTCTTTTTTACTTCGAAGAGGCCGGACGAGCGAAAAGGCGAAAGTTCCGCCTCGCACTTTTCGTGGAAACTGAATCACCACTTTCCTTTTGCTAGCAATATTCTACACGCTACTGCACCGTCTCATCTATCGCTATCTTCGCTCCGTTCATCCAATTGTCTACCTACTTTAACCCTCTGATCAGCGCAACGTCGATTTTTTGTTTTAATTAAGCGTAACAATAATTAGTCCTTATCATCCTTAAGACACTTTCAATCCTACGTATCTTTCTCTTTTCTTTGTTGCTCTTCTCTTTCGTGTACGGTATACGTCCTGTTCAATTGGCAACGATCGAACGTCTGGAACAATACGATCGATAAAATACGAGAGAACGTGAGGAAATTTCAAAATTTGGGCCACCTCCATTCCTCGTTGCGTGTTCCTATAGCTGACGTCTTCGAGACACCGTAGACTCGCGTGTTTCGCGCGAGACCGACGCAAGGACTTATTGGGTTGGCAACTAAGTGATTGCGGATTTTATCATTAGGCGATATTGACAAAATCCGCAATCACTTAGTTGCCAACCAAATGGAAGCGACTGTTCGCGGCTCACCGATTATTTTGGAAACGTCGGAAAACTGGGATTTCGTGCCTCGTCAACGCCATAGCGGTCGTAGCACCGTGAAAAACGTCTTAATATCGGTGTCACATCAAACTTGAAAGTTCGTATCTCGATAACGTAAAGTGCAAAGGACACGAGTTTCCGGTGTTTTTAGAACGTCGCTTAAAATATGATAACAAAATATAATAAAATAAAATATGTAATGAGAAGTGGAGGTATCCGTTCGAAAATGTTTAATCGCTGGGTCAAGTGGATATCACACCTGCCCCTGGATATCACACGGCTTTTCTCTGAAACATTTTTTCGTATCTTTCCAGACGTTTGAACGCTTCCTGTTCAACAGGACACGCTGCATATTCGCGCGCGTAATTTATTCTTCCTCGCATCGCGCGTATCTTTGTTTGTATAGTAGTAACAACAACAATAATAATAATAATAATAATAATAATAATAATAATAATAATAATAATAACAACAACAACAATAATAATAATATTCGATAAAAATCGCGCAACGGTTGGACCTCGAATTCCGGAAAAACTGTCGCAACGTGTTTCGCAAGCGGATTCGAGGCGAATGTTCTGGCGAATCGCGCGTAAATACGACATAAGCACGACGCGATCGTATGGAACGTCCGTTCCCGAGGCATAGTTTAATTTGCCACAGTTAAAACAATCAGGTCAGACTATCCGTTCTATTATTCATTTTTCGTTCCTTTAACCATCCCTAAAAGAATTTTTCTTAGAGAGTACAAAATACAAAATTGTAAATTTTATTCTCTAAATCGTAAATATAAATATTGGGTTGGCAACTAAGTGGTTGCGGAGTTTGTCATTAGGCGGTAATGGCAAAATCCGCAACCACTTAGTTGCCAATGTAATATGGACTGTAACACGCTAAACTTGAAACGTATAATTTGCACGTTTAATAAGTAGATTGCACGGATGTCTACGCGTTTATGAGAAAGGGGAATAGTCGAAATGCAGCTCGAGACAACTAAAATTCCAACGAGGCGTCGTTCTATTAGACGTAAAGTATCGTAGAAACACGATCATGAAAAACATAGATGAGCCCGACGAAGACAACTTTCTCGTTTCGAACGATCATAAGACGTCGAAACGAATGTACAAATTGCAAACATTCGCGCGTTTTCTTCTAAAGGAAAGTCGATATTTATTCAGTGGAAATTGAATGAATTTTGTGAATTATTGGGTTGACAACTAAGTGATTGCGGATTTTGTCATTGCCGTCTAATGGTACAGCTGGGAAAATTGAAAAACTTCATTTCTAAAAGTTTTTAGCAACAAGGGTTGGTCTGCAGCACGATACGCCTATAACTTCAAATACATCTTCAAGCGCTTGATTTTCTTCTGCTCATTTTAGATTTTTAATTTTTCCCACTCCGTTTCATACTCTGATATCCAATCTCTGGCTTTTTGCGTTCCATCAAATTGTTTTAAGCCGAAGTTTGCTTCTTCTTTCTCATAATTCCACATTTTTCCTTAATAAGTTACGAAGTGGTTCCAGGAGTTTGCAGGCATCTTCTATAAATTTAGAATAAAAATTCATTTCCTCCAGCAATTGTCTTACATTTTTTTTGTCCTTTGAGCGTTCAAATTCGCGTATTGCTCTCAGGTTATCTCTTCCTGGTCGCACACCGTCTGTTTCCATGACGCGACCAAGATATTTTACTGAACATTTTGCAAAATTGATATTACCACCTAATGACAAAATCCGCAATCACTTAGTTGCCAGCCCAATAATAACAGTAAAACGCATTATTGTCCTTGCAACTTCCCCATCAAACTAACCATAAACAATCCTAATTTTATACCCTAAGCCTCTGTATAGAATTCTCATTAAAATTTGAAACGATGTAGAAGTTTGCCACTTTTTCCCAAACCTGCTTCGAAGACGCAGAAATGCGCAGAAAGTGTACGCTAACGGAATCCACTCGACTTTCAAGTGGGAGATCAACCGCGTGGCATCCTCTCCTGGGTCGCTAACACCGCCAGGAGTTCCTACTACATGATGAACATCGACGGGCACAACTTGTACAGATTGAATTATCCGCTCCGTCTGAACAAGTGGTATCACAGCTGCCAAAGCTGGAACGGTCGTACAGGAGAATGGCAGATCTGGGTCAACGACGAGCGCGTAGGTCGCGGCTTCAACAACAGGGTAAGCGAGCTTGCCGTGCTTTTCACCCAACTCTCGAGCCATCGACGAAAAAATTCGCGCCCGTGAAAGTGCACCGTTACCAACGGCCGTGGAAAATTCAAGCGCGTTGCACGCGAGTAAAACGCGTCATTTATTTTCCCACGTCCAATAACCTCCAGCTGATCGTTCAGTCAGATCTAGTCGGTAATTAGGCAGGTTCGAGCATATTTACTTGGCAAATTTTCAAGATCGATTTTCTCGAAGATGAAACCTCGGCCGGGACGATTCTATTCTACGTTTCCTCGATTTCTTATTTTTTCATTTCTTTACAAGGAAGCTTTGCACGTGCTATTGCTTGTACGTAACCAGACCAGATTCTAACGACAGAAAAAGACACATACGCAAATATCCGGATACTTGCATGAATTTGTCGTGTTGTTCCATGATATTGACGTTATCAAAGACAAATAATATCGATATAATTATTGTGAAGTTCCATAGGTGAACACGTATCAACATATTATTTTTTTTTATTTAATATTTCACATTCACAATTTGTCCGATTTGGACATTTGGTAGAATTTTTTAGCTGTTTGATTATCACGTGGGTGGCTACCCCCAGCGGGGTACCATCTTCGTGTTTGTTAGGTTATATCCTTTATGAAACATATAAATGGATTGTGCTACGCTCCGAGGTTTACTATAGGCCGTGTTCCTAACCGTCTCCCTTGGTACTACAGTGTCGTAGACAGATCGTCTTACATGACAGGCGAAATATACACAATGTAGCGATAAGCGCATAGTTGTGGTCTAAAAAACATCGATTCGCCTTCGGTCCGTTATTTTACCTACACAAAGAAGATGGCATACGTGATCATAGGCTCGAACGGTTGCGAGACCCGAGCGTGGTGGGGGTCGTCTCTAAGAGAAGGCAAAGGAGAAAATCGAAGGGCAGTCAGTATCACATGGGGATTCAAACCGAATGCATCGAGAGGTTCAGAGAAATAAAATCAAGATCGCTTAGTCAAACGAACACGTCGAGAAATATCATAAAGTCGAGTCGAATTATAATAATAAACTAGTTGTATCATCGTTGAATCATTTGCAACGTGTTAATTATAATTTTAAACATTGTTTAAAATAGTAGCTTATATTAACCCTGTTAATTCAGTGTTACAATCATTTGAACTATCTCTGTTATCCTAATTGAAACAGGGGAACGGCTGGTTCACGGCGTCGGCTATCAGAATCGTAGCGAGAATTTACTCTTCGCGAACGGTCGTAACAGATTGTACTATGGAAACAAAATTTTTATCATCTCGACATCTTCGTATCCTATACGTACACGTACACGTTTCAGCTTACCTATCTTTACAACAATTTTATCGTTTATTATTTGTACATAATATCGCCCGGTATAGTCCAAAAATAACGTCGGTACAATGTAGAACAAGGTAATAAATTCTCAAGATGTTCGTACGGAATTCGCAAACACGTAAGTGTCGGGATATTTATGGACTTGCATGTGCATGAAATTTCTATAGTATAATGCACTTTTACGTTACGAAAGCAAGGCACGCGCGCGATTTCTATAAACGAGCAATGCCAGGGTCTGGCTGTGTGTTTATAGTTTTCGCCATGAATTCTCGAAAGTGGATCATGCAGGCGGTATACCGTGACTCGGAACTCGAGTAGAAAGCGATCTTTGGCAGCGGTACTCCTCTTCCACCGGAGGAAATCGCGTCCGGTTCTAGGTCGATTCCACGCTGCCATTTCTCCTTGGCATTCGTGCGAATTCTCTTGCGTAATTTTTCTCTCTTCGCTGGTCTCGCTCAACGCGATGCAAATCGCGGGAAGAATTTTTGCAGACGAGTGCGAATTTCCGCGAGTTTCCGTGCGCTCGCTATCTTCCCCTCTCTTCGTCTTGTCAACGCGATTCTATTTCACGCGAAAGTCGTTTCACGCTATCGTTCAAAAGTACCCAGATAGTCAGGTTGACTAGCAGGAAATGTACGGAAAATATTTCAAAATTTCCTACACTTTCACGTGCACCTACTTATATTATAAATCGTCTAAAATATACAACGCGGATATATTTACACGGCTTCGATTTTCTTCGTACGAGTCTACCCAGATAGCCGAACCCATTCGGCAGGAAACTCTGTTATTCGTTCCGGTGAATATCGAGGAAGGAGCGGGCGGCGGCTTCGCTCGAAGCGATAAGCGGATAAGCATAATCGAAGTAGAGAATGCGCGGTGAAAGGAATTTTACTTCGCCTCGAGATATAGAAGGTTTTGCGTTTCGTATTTTCCGCGCGCATTCGCTACCGATCAAATACAGTGAATAGACGCTTTACAGATTTACGTTTTTCGCGTTATTTATTCCATCCCCACCGATTTTCCATTTGTCCAACGTACGTGTAGAAGCTTCTGAAACAACTGCCTCTGTACGAATTTGCGTACAGCACCACCTATTGACAAAATCCGCAATCACTTAGTTGTCAAGCCAATATCATAAGAATCCACCTATTTCTCTATTCTTCTCGTCTATGACTTTTGTTCAGTCGATAAAAGCTGACAAGTTCGTTCAAGAAAATTCCACGAAACGTGGAATATTCGCTCTTGGACGCACGATAACGTTGCAAATCTGTATCGACCGCGAGAATGCGCGTTACATGACGCGTGTCCCTTCTGAGTTCGCGTAGGTTGATCGGCGCTCAGCTAAAGATCAGTTAATCGGACGCTGGGAAGATTTCGTTCGTACAAATGCAGTTGGTAGAAACTGTATCTGTACTCGCTTTTGACTGTGTCAGTGTAGATTAAAGCGCGCTGAATAATGGAAATATTTTCAGTGCAGCAAGAAAGTGGACGTGACAAAAAACTGTCCATCTCGTGATGCGCTTAAACGCAGAGTTTATAATGGCAATTCGCGACTCGTTTGTCAGATGCAAATTAAAACCGGTGCTCTCCGACGTAACGCGCGATTAACAAACAGACCCTGCAGCTAATTCAGCGTGACCTTAATTCGCTCGCTTGTCTTTCTTCTCGACTCGTTAGTTGGTCGGCCACGTCATCAAAGGGGGTGGAATTGCGATCACTGGACAGGAGCAACGACAGCTGGGCGGCGGCTTCTTGGAAGGCGATGGCGCTCCTCCAGGTGAGAATTCGCAAATCGTCGTAAAACCAAGGCAACTATGGCTATAGTGCTATGTCATTTTCCGTGTACAGACCATGAATTTTTATTCATTTATGCTAGCCTGCACAACATCTATCGCATTTAGCAACTAAAATCAGGCACGAAAATTGTATCAAAGAGCTTCACGAAGAAGAGTGTTTCACGTATTTGCTATAATTTGAGAGCGTAGAGATACTTTCACTTACAACAGTGTACATTATACCATGTTTTGAAGAGGTTGAAATATCAGTGCCAAAGCGTTTCATCGACTTTCCTCGTACACGGCGGTAATACGCGTTACATTCCTAAGGTTGTTCTAACGAAACACATTTGCTCAGGATCCGGCGGTCTTGTGGGTGAAATAACAATGGTGCAGCTGTACGAGGTCGCGCTGACGGCCGGCAAAGCCCACAAGGATCACAAACACCATCACGGTCATCACTACGAGCACGACACCACCAACAACACGCCCAGACCTACGCGTCCTCCCGTAACAGGCCGACCCCTTCCGCAACATCCCTACCTCACTGCTGGACAAATCAATCATCAGGTTTGACCCACGTCACGGTATACAGTAGCGCTCGCTTTATTTGCCAGGGAAATTCCGATACAGCTGCATCGCCTGAATTTAAGCGACTGTCGCTAGATTCGTTCAATTTCCTTGCTCGATGCACACGAATTATCGTTGCTGCCGCGTTAAAACCGTTAAAATCCAATCTATGGAAATTTATGCTTCAAAGAGCATCGCAGAACACGCTGACCTCGTTGAATTTCAGGTAAAAATCAATCCAGGGTCGCCGCTGCAAATCGTTCAAGGAGGCGTCACCCTGAGGCATCCTGCGGTGATTCCCCGCGATCCAGCACCTCAGCCCTTTCCTCCTGCGAATCCCAATTCCGTCTCCGCAGCGTTCCCTCTGCAATCCAGCCAGTTCTTCGGCAACCTACGCTCTAGCGTTAGTTTGCCTCCGGCAAGCGAAACAACCGACGTGGGAGCCAGCTCGTACCACAATCTCTTCAAGAGAGAGAAGGATTCGTCGGCTGTTGAAGCCAAGAGCAACGAGTCGGACTCGAGCGCTGAGCAAGCGTCCAGCGTGGCGAAGAGGCAGATCGACGAAGAGGCAGTTTCAGAGGGAAAACCTTCCGACGGGAAGGTAAGAGTCCATTGGAACGCACATTACAATTATTACGATAATTAGATTTTGGATGAAGTGGTCGGCGAAAATGGCTGAGCACTTGCTATCGTATCGTGCGTGTCATTCGCGCGAAATTTATGAAATTTCGTTGCGCGCGCAAGGAGACGCGACTAAGGCCGTTTGTACAGGGTGTTCCCCATGGCAACGAGCTACGATTTTCACGGAACTCAGGCTGTGACGTTTGCCACTTTCGATCCTCCGTATTAAAAACGATTGTAAATTAGAAACATTCATAGTTTGAACGCTGTAAGGGAATACAGGGTCGACTAAGCACTGGGAAGATCATTGACGACGCTGAATTCTGTTTTCAGGTAACGTTCGTGCCAAGAGAAGACGCGGAGTCTGCGAAAGACAGGAAGTTGGAAAAACGCGACTCGACGAAGAAGAAACGAGGCCTGGTGCAACTGGGCGACGGTCTGATCGTCGACGACGGTTACATTAGTCAAGGCCTAGACAACAATTATTTCGCAGGCCTGACCAACTTCGGTCTGCAACTACCAAAATACGAAAACAAGGACGACGAAAGGGAACCAGCAGAAGGTGAAGTCAGAACCATCATGGACGTCTGCGACGGTTGTAGCGAGGAACCTTTCGCCAAAGCTCTCGTCTTTGGTTGGAGGTCCGTGCCTAAGAAACTGTACTCCGGCGCGGTGCACATCCCAGCCGCGTCAATGTGCAAAGCGTTTTAAACACTTTCACGATGGAGCGTTTCGTCGTTGGCATTTCGTTCGATAGTTTCTTATTCCCTTTGAACATACGTTTTTCCAATATTTTGCCACGTCTCTATCTTTTCTCCGCGTTCGGCGAACGCGTGTTTCGTGCGTTTCATTTTGCCATCATTTTCCCGCTATTCGTACGCCGTTGCAATCGCCAACGTTTCACGCCATCAAAGTGTCAACAAGGCGTTTTCGACGGAAACAGGAGACGAGACTCGGCGAACTCGGGTCCGCTCGGGTCCATTCGCGGCATCGACCACGACTAGACCAGAGATTTATGGTTATCGCGTCTCGGTAGCCGACCGCTATCGCTGACACAGGATCTCTTCTACGTGCCGTGAACCCGAGGCCAACGGATCTCGAACACGTTAGCTCGATTACGCGATTACAAGCGTTGCGGATAGAAACGATAGCCGCGGGCGGATATTGATTACACAGAGTCACTCCGATCGCATACGGAGACGTATTTATTATTAAGGGAATCCATAGCGAAGCTAAAACTATGCTAAGCTAAACGTAAAAAAGTAGCGAGCAGGTGTAAGTGGCGGTGCCGCAGCAGACTATTCGGCTGACTGAGTTGCTTAGCGGCTTTGTCTATCCTCCGTCTGACTCAACAGTCGGCTGAATAGTCGGCTACACCGCCACCCAAATCTGCTCGCTATGTTTTTATCCTAAGTTATGCTCCGCTGGATCTCCGATAGCAGCTCCGTTGTTGGGTTAATTCTTGACGCGGGCTCGTGTCTAGGTTAGTCAGAGTTGCAAGTTGCGGCTGACGTTTAACGCGTCGTTGATCGAGGAAATCGTCGATCGTAGAAACACTTCTGGTGTGAACCGAATGTCGTCGATCGGCCACGTACTCGGAAGTATTTAAAGAGAGATACAATTAAAATCAACGTGCGAAGTTGTTAGAGTTTAAGATGAATAAAACGTTCACTGTAAAACCTGTGTTTGTCATTGGCCGTTTGCCGCGTTAGAGCTTTTTCTTCTATCACGTCATCGAATACCATATACGGAATTCAAAAGTGAATTTTCAACTCGATCGACGTCGTGATGGATCGTTGCCTAATGCGAATACGTATAAAATTTAAGCGTCGGTGTTACGTATTACGGAAATCGACAGTGCGAGAAGCTTTTGCGTGTTCCCGAAGAGGAACGACGAAGCGAAGCTATACATTTTGCAGACGTTCGAAAGCTGATTACCTTGCTTTTGTGAATATGCTGATGCTGATATTCGCTGTCGAATTCCGGCTCGCTGAAATAGCTCTGGTCTTCCCAGTGAGGAGGTAGTCCTGTTCCTGTTCCCGGTATCCCCAAAGGTCCTGGCATCCCTGTCACACCGTCAGTGCTCTCGAACAGTCGCAAGACGCTGCGGTCTCGGATGTCCCTCAGATGCGATCTGAAATCCAGACGAGAACCTTTCGATACGGCTATGGTATTCCGGTACGGAAATTCTCGATCGACGTGCAAAAAAGTGAACACTTCTGTTATAGTTCTCCGTCATGGTTACAACACTAGTGGAAGATCTGAATTTGGTCTGTGAAATCGTACATAGAATGTATAAATTCCATGATAAATGTGAAAATTCATCGGCGATGCAAAGATCAGATATGCAAAGGTAATGCAAAAATAATCGTATCATGTGTAATTGATAAGATTTTTGTTGCGTTTAATGTAGAATATATAGATTGTTTGCGTTTCCCAGACTAATGAAACAACAGAACATTGATGGGTTGTTATAACTTCTTTGACACCATCGAAACCAATTTGGACATTGAATCTCGTTACAAATGCTGATATATATCCCATTACAAAAATTACCTTTGATCTTTTCTTTTCCAAATTCAATCGTCCTCGTGTGTCTACGCCAGAGACATAAATGCGTATCGCGAAAATGAAAATCAAGAGATTTCAATGTTCTTGTTGAAATATCTTTGACAGTATCGAATAAGCGCAGCTACAGACGGATCGACCAGGTTTAAGTGATCGACTAGCGAGTAGATTTTGGTAAATCGCTTTGTACAGGTGGAAATTTGACGAACTAGCTTGTTGGTCGACTAAAAGCGGTCTGAAACTGACAGGAAGCGTCAGACGGTTAAAGAATATAAAAAGTCGAATTCGGTGGTCGTCGACTGAACGCTACTAGACATTACTAAGCCACACGATCAAGCGTTTGTGTTCATACGCGAGAAACATAGACTCGTTGCTGGTCGAAATTTGCATTTACTCGAAACGACCTGGTGAAATTTCTCGTCAGACGATCACCGTCTAATTCATCCTTCTGTAGTCGCTCTGGCCGATATGTACAGTCAAGTACCTGAGATCTTCGAGTTCGTAGAACATGTCCTTGTTGCTATCGTGTATGTAAACCTTGACGTGAGGACTGTCTAGATATTCCATAGTGAGTTGTTTGGGAAAACTTCTGACGAAGAGAGCCTTAACGGTGTCTATGCTAGTGATTTCGTTGGGTAGGAGCGCCCGCTTCGTCTCGTTTCTATACTGCAGGAACACTAGACCTAAGGAATCGTCCACAGAAACGCATCGTTTCGTCAGGAATGTCCGACAAGGGCATCGAGCAGCGAGGCAGCAACAAGACGCTCCTAATTCTATCGCGGGTCGATCGTTACCTAGTGGTCGCTCCAGAGTTTTGCTGGGGGTCCGTACGACGGGGAGGCTGCTTCTTTGCTTACCACCCCGTCGAAATCCAGTGCTCGATGTCTCCACCTCGGACATGATGCCCGGGTCGTCATCGAATAACATCGTCGAAGAGGGAGGTGGGTACCCGCGCGGAAGAGGCGACTGAAACAACCAAACGAAATCTGTCAGATCACCAAAGCATTGTCCTTTCTCTGCTTTTGCCTGTCTTTCGTCCGCGTATTTTCTTTTTTTTTTTTTTTTTTTTTTTTTTATGAAACGATCGTTCGAATCCAACGCGCATCAATAGAGAAAAAAAAAAGCAAAAGAAAGAAAAAGTCGTGTGTGAACGACGATACGATAGTGAAAAAACGATGTAAAAACGGACGCATGCTATCGTGCGATTCGAAACGATACAAAGAGAAAGGGGAGAAACGTGTATGAAAAAAGAGAGGAAAAAGAAGAATTACCTTTCTCTGGCGAGACTTGGTCCCCATCTGTTAGGCGGCGGCAGGTACACGGAAACACACACACACAAGTAAACCAGTTAGACGTATATATGCATGGAGCAGAAAAGGAGGTTGGCTGGAAATGTACTGTGAAAAGGTAAGAGCGAAACAATGCGATCGCGATCGCGATCGCGATCGATCGATCGTCTGTCGTTGGTCGTTGCTTGAGTTTCCAGGCTGCACGCAACTGGTCCTGTAAAAATCTCTCACGATCGCCAACATTTCCCATGCGCTCTTTCCGTCTTCGTTCGAAGACGTTTCACAAAGTTGCAGATCGTTTCACGTCGTTTTCAAAGACGAAGTGAGCGACGCGGTTCGAGTGGACGGATAAAAAGGGATCGAAGGTGAGTAAAAATCGAAAATATCGTGGGAAAGATACGAGCAGGAAGACATGACGGTGCACGACAACGTGAAACGATTAGGTGCCACGTGTACGCCACCAAGACCAAGGTGGTGTGTAAACGATTAAGGACATAGACGACTCGAAGGGGCTAACGACTGCCGGCTGTTCTGTTTCCCCGAACTCGTTTTATTTTCTTCTTCTTTTTTTTCCTCTTTCTTCTCGTTTTCCCTCGCCCGACTCCGGCTCGAACCAGGACAAACAAAAGCGCGAAAAGGGCACGGTCGAAAATAAACGAAACTCGGCCTGTGTGTATATGTACATGCTGTTTGAACGTCGAACACGATCGGGGCAACGCGAGACGAGAAACGAGGACGGCGTAGGTGGATACGAAGCTTAATTAACCTCTTCCCTTCGTTACGCTCGGCTCTTGACCTCGGAATATATCCGCTAAAGTTGTTGGCCAGATACTTTGCTGGCACGATCGTCGCTTACGTAATCGTAGCACGCGAACCGCTAATTTCTATCGAGCATCGAAAAGAAGCGTAAAGCGGAGATACACAAGCGCCCGTGTAACACCTTCGCTGCTAAAAAATCTGGCTATTTTGTGTAAACAATTACTCCCGCAAATATCGTGATAAACAAAATGGCGTAGAAATAAAACAAAGAAGCGTCGATGTAAGTAAACTTTCTTTGGCCAAATTCAAACTACTCCGTTGCGTGAAAATTTCTCGGAACATCGGCAATCTTCGTAGCCCCTGCGCGTCGATCGAGTCGGAGAGATGAAAAATATCAGAGAAACATAGAAAAAAAATTGGAGAAGACTCTGGGTGGAAGCATCCACGGGAAGGTGGGTGTGTGTTCGAGGGGAACGTAAAGGGGAAGAAAAGACTCGAAAAAAGTGTAAACGAGAGCACAAACGATAAAAGTCAATATGTATTTACATGTTGCGGAAGCAAAGATTCACCTCGAGATCCATGGTGGTATGACGCGTCGGCGGCGTACCGTATTGGCCGTGTGGCGGCGGCAGATGATGGGGATGAAGGGGGTGTAGCTGCTGGGCCGCGTTGAACTGCTGATGATGTAGGGACGGTTGGTGATCGCCGCCGAGGGTGTGCCTCCTCGGCTCGTCCCTCGATCGGCCACCACCCCCTGAACCGCTTCTGCCCCCCGAGCCTCCGCCGACGCTTCCGCCACCTCCAACCCCCAACACACTTCCACCTCCGCCCCCGCCCCCTCCGACTCCACTACCCACGCCGCCGCCACTGCCGCCTCGCCGACCAGTTGCAACCTCGTTCGAGCCCGCCTCACCCTCCCCCCTGCCGGACCCACCTGAAACACGATACAAAATCACCCTTTAGTCGATGCTCTCCTTTATACAATATGCATCCTCACTTTTATGCGATACAGCGAAAATGTTTATCCGTACGTTCTATAGAATTTACATATATATACAAAACTAAAGTAAAAATGCCGGTTGCCGGGTAGTTTGGATTCTATAAAATTTACATATATATATACACAAAACAAAATAAATATATATATGTAAATTCTATAGAATTCAAACTACCCGCCAACCTACATTTTTACTTTTCTCTTGCTTTACCGATAGTCGTCATTTGCTGAATAGAAAGATCGCGAGAGAAAAACGGTAATTTAGGACCTAGAAAATCAATTATAGATTTTCCAGGTAAAATTTCTAGTAGATTGTCATTAACCGTTTGAGTCGCAAGCAGCGCGATCGCAGTGTTTAGATTTTGTGTTGAAAAGTCGCAGTACATTTGAATGCTACGGAAGACTGACGATATTTTGTATTTCATTGTTATCTTCTCAATAATGTTTATTAAACGAAACTTGAAATATTTAGAAACTAATAGCACGCATGTATAATAATATAGACGTATTTCATAAAAATAAGAAATATGACAAGCGCTATTGCGCCGCTTGTTTCTCTTCGCAATCGATTAAGACCCCTGTTTTTTTCAAAGACCCCTGACACTCAAACGCTTAACTGTTATTGTATTTAATTTAATTATTTCCAAAATAGACTCGATTTTCCAGGATCCCTCGCCTAATTTACCCTAAGGATTTACGTTATTATACACACACACGCACACACACACGATACAGAAAGGACAGATGTTGTATTGAGATATGTGTAATTTTGTGTGCTACACTGGATTAGCCGCGAAGAAGTCACACACATATATGACTATGAGTGTGTGTGGAAGTATGTGCGTGCGCAGCGTCTCGTAAAACAGAAGAATGCAACTGTTTCGTACGTATGGTGGTAAAGAAGATGGTGAGGCAAAAAAAGTGCTGCGGCGCATGCAATGTGTATCTACGAATATCTTGTAAATCACATATTAAATAAATCTGAAACTATTTTAATATCGTTTCTACGTGTAATGTGAGTGTTGCTGTACGTTTATTTCGGCGACTCAGATCCACAATTCTCAGCATGTTGCTTGCGATCATCTGTCGGGTTCGTTTCTTTTTTCGTTACGAAATTCAAGTTTGAACGATGACCGTTAATTTAATATCAATTTAGTCGATTTGATCTGATATCGTCGATGTAGGATATGAAACGATCATTTTTGGAATTAGCTAGTCGTTTTTTCGCCGGCCTGGCACAGACTATCGCTTAGTCGCAAAACTACGTTAACGATAAAAGAGCTTGTCTTGTTCTTCGGAAGATTGGAAAAAGGAATTGAAAACGTTTTTTTCTCTCGGAAGACCGAGTAGTACTGTGCCGATGGAATAACAAAGTTGGCAGAAAGGTGGCGAAAACGCGTAAAGGAAAACGAACGCATCCTTCGGTTCGGCTGTAAAAATGGAACGAGATTTCCGTGCAACGTTCCCCGTGTGTACATTCTACTGGCAGAGTGCTACAGGCGAACTTGAACGATTCACCACGCGAGGGCAGCTGTGTCGCTATCGCAAACTCGTATCCGCTAAAATCGCGATCTTTTGCGTCATTGTTGCGCCAAATGAGCGATATACTTTTCAAATATATGTACACGGCAACGTTATACGAGAGAGCCCTTATGACGCTCGAAATAGACACGTTGCCTATTTCCCATTCTTCTTCTAAATTCATAGCAAAGAGCTTCTAACAAATTCGACTGGATCTTTCTCTTGTTTGTATCCGTAGAACATCCTAACAAAGTTTAACCGGAAGAACATGGAGAACGCCTTGTATATTTTGCTCGGTCTCCCGCATGAATGCACTGCCGAGGGAGCGACAAACGAGCGAATAAAGTGACGCGTGTCTTGTGGCGCCTGCTGCTCGCACGTGTCTCCCGTAACTATTTCCGGCCACTTCCGCGAACGCGTTATTCTCGGCCGAGTTTACCTACGATTTTCTGCCAAATAGGTCGGCCCCACGTTACACAGAAAACGACAAGTTTTCTGCTTAATTCGCTTAAGGTATTTGTAGCGTGAACGATATCCCTCAACGGTGAAACGCGCCGAGACTCGAAAGCCATATTCTTCGCGTAAACAAAATTTCTTGCCTGTGTGTACTCTTTATGCGCGCACGCTAACAAACAATTCAGATATGAAGAGAACGCTATAACTTTGCCTTGTAATATATGGGATTTTAAATATATGTATCATATATTTCACGATACTTTTATTCGAAAACGGTGAGATTGGAGGGGGGATTTTTCTTTAAAAAACCACTCTTCTACCCATTTTACGCAACGTATTAGTTTTTCAACAAGCTAGTAGAAACGGTTTCTCTGTAATTAATCGAAAAGTCACAGGGGCTACGTGTTAAAACTTTCAACTTTCAAGACGAATATCTCCATTTTGGTGAATCGCATATACAGGGTGGTTGGTAACTGGTGGTACAAGCGGAAAGGGGGCGATTCTACGCGAAAAAAGAAGTCGAAAATATAGAATAAAAAAATTTTTTTTTTTTTTTTTTAATTTTTCCATCGAGACACCGATCTATTAGTGAGATCCGTTATGACGTACCGCACGCGTACCGAACGAAAATTCAAAGTCGATTTTCTCGAAAACAAAGCCTCGAACGAAAAATTTTTATTCTACATTTTCGACTTCTTTTTTCGCGTAGAATCACCCCCTTTCCGCTTGTACCACCAGTTGCCAACCACCCTGTAGATATAGAAAATTTCGAAGGAATTGTACGAAAATCCATCTACGCTACGAATGCCTCCTAACTTCTACTTTCGTATCGGAGATGCCTGTCTGTTTCGCGTTTACGGTACTGGCCATTATTCGATCGTACACTTGGCCGCTCCCGACCAAATGATCGTCAGAATGTAATTGCAGAAAATGCAGTTCGATCAACGGCTATCGCTCGTGGCGCGATCCACATCGATCGCCAGATTTCCAACATATTCCAGCGGAATAGTCTGCTAAATGGAAACTATTCGCCAAGTAGCGATCAACGCGTAATCTATGCGATCGCAATCCGAATGGCACGCGAGTCTGTCGAGGAAGCTGAACGACGAAACGTCTGTGAGTTGAATCGGGCCAGCGCGTTGGAAGCTCGCGAGGCAAATGTAGGTCGCAAACGGTTGTTCATCCGTTGCTCGCTCGTCGGTCCGCCTGTTCGACGTCGACGTCCAATTAACGGCGAGCTTCGCGAATTCTGGCACACCGGGGCAAACGTGTTTGCCTCTATCTTCGTCATCATATCTGGACGAATGGACACACGCTATCGACACGAAGGACGTTTATCGATGAAATAAAATATAATCGACAATCTTTGAAGCTGATTGACAATGATTAACCCTATTAAAAAAAGTTTAACCCGTCCATTTCCTGCTAATTGATCGGGGAAATTGTTTTAACGCGAGAAAAGTAAAAATGCGAGATACAGCGGATACGTTGGTGATGTTGTCAAATGTTACAAATATTTTGGATATTTACGGTGAATTATCACCGAGCAATATTTATAGATTCGGTTGCGTGTATTTTCTCCATACTCCAACTTCCACAGCTTTGAAAAATGATTTATAGGAAATCTATCTAACTATTGATTAAATTAAGCTGGTCGCTGTACTCGCTCTTACGATAGCACAAAACAAATATGACAAGAACTGGGCAAACATTACGAATATACGCTATCGAGATAGATGAGCCAGTGACGGTGTCGGGGCTCCACGATACTGTGAAAGGGTTAAAACGATCGATAATACGAACCCAAGAGTTTCTTCTCTGTCGTCGGATGCCTATCGATCGTAGTCTACCGACGAGCAGGACCGCCTCGCGCAATTAAAACGTCATTCGTCGTGGACTTATCTTCGGGGAAAGATGTGCTCGATGAAATCCATTAGCGGCAACACGAGAATTTTCTAACCGTATTGAAATCGGTTAAAAGCATCGGCACGCGTGATTATCGATGGCAAGTACGCGCAAGCGAACGCTACGAGCGAAATTAAGCTCGCGCGAACGGTCGATCCGGCTGTCACCTTCAGCTTGCAGCAATTGATTTTTCTAACTAAACCTTGTGCACCCTCGAAATCACAGAAGTGCTTGCTACATAAGAAAAAAAAAGAAAAAAAAAAAAAAAGAAACTTGATAACGAGCTAGAACACGGAGACACGCGAGGCTTCGACCAAAGCAAACTTCAACTTCCTCGCTTTACAACGACGCTATATCGTTTCCACCTACACCTACAGTACGCGATACATATTCCCCTGCACTGACCGGTTCGATAAAACTCGAAGCGCCGCGGCCGACGATACGACCAACACTGGTAACTACCACGACACCGCGAGATTCTCGAACGCGTTTATTTTCAGAATAGCCGGCGAGCATGCACGCGAGCGAGGAAACGAAACCGACGAATCAACGAAAGCCTGCTGTCCGCCGGCTGTCCGTCGAGAAATCTAATCTCAACGTTCGGATATATGTGTGTATTCGATAATTCGTCACCGTAGATAAGATTCCGTACGGTCGGGCTGCGAATACCTGTAACCCGATACGAACAACATCGACTCGTTCTTCACATCGAACACGATGTATTTCTCGCGTAAAGCCGAATTTAGACTGTTTCGGTGTGCAGCAGCACAGCGGCTGAAACGAAGGTTGAAATTGACCTTCATCGACCGTGTTTCTGCGAAGTGCGAAACAGCGCAAATTCGTCTTAATATGTCGTTTCCCTTCTCGTATAGAAGACGCATTTTATTAATTAGAAATACGACGTTGCCATAGCTGGAGTATGGCAATTTTTCAAATATTTGTTCGATTAACATCGACTCGCTGTGAAATGGTTAATTCAACAAATTTTCCAAGTCTGACTCAGAGCTACGTGGATTATCGATAGGAGTTTTAAATAGTACTTGTACGAGTTTTGTGGTGTACTATTCTCAATTCGTATCAAAAGATCTGTCCGTCGTGAATGGAATTACTGTTGCTTCGTGAGATATCGTTCATCTGGGATTAGAGATGACGCGGACACTCGGTCCATGCATCCTTTATCTTCTATTATTATTCCGAGTAATTATCCATTTGGTTATGGTTTAAAGTGATTTTCTTTTTCTCTGATAAACGTATCGAAGGTAGGAAATTGGAGCGCGTTCCGTTTTCAGCGCCACGTAACGAGGACGGTGGATAAATTCGTTCCGATAAGCGCAACGAAAATAACCGACACCCTCGTGCAATCACAAGTTCAACGTTCCCTTTCGACTAGACAGACTACACCCACGCGAAAATAGTGTGACTGTAGTAATTATAGCGAACGTAGAATGGTAGGAGGGAAGGCCGACGGTGAGAATGTTGCGTGAAAAACAACCCTTGCCAATTTCTTTTTTTCTTTTTTTTCCAAAAAGAGTAAATGGTACTATATGTCGTTTTGAATATTTGTGCCATAGGTTCTCATTTCTTTTTTTTTATTTTTTTTTTTTTTAAGGAAAATATTCATCGTGTTATATAAATACTGAGAGCGTAAATTGAATCTAAATTTCAAATTAAATCAATTAAATCTATTCGCACCAAAATTAATTCAGATTGTAGATGTATGTAATATGTACACACGATATCTTTCCAAATGCGACGAAGAACGCGGAACAACGATGCATCGAAGAAATCGAAAGGTGTAATAACGTACAGAACGCATAATTATAGAAATGCGGAAATATAGAAAATATCCGAGCTATGGTACTCTGTGTAATATTTAGGAAAATAAAAATGTTGGTATCTGATGTGTAATTTGTACGTGAAACATCGCATCGTCTAATAACTTGGCCAGATACTACAGAGAAATTGAAACTTAATGTTCCATCGAAAAACTTACGTCATCCTGAAATATCACGACCCGAACATCATCGTACATTTTATAATTATCTCCTTTAACTGCTTCGATCGTATGATATTACATGTCAATAGCGCACATGTATTCACTGATCTTTTCCTCGTTTATTTAAACAAATGGACAAGCTCTTATATCACTTTAGATCTTGTTTGTGTTATTGTCTTTGTTTTTAATTCTTGGTAATTAAGTTCTATTTAAGTACTTGGTTATTATGCAATAATTACGTATTAGCCATAATCGGTTTTAATTATTAAACTCTTGATAATCGTAATTTATTAATCTATAATTGGATCATTCACTTACTTTTGCAGCATTTCTCTTATCGTACTATTAATGGGATTTAAATGAAATAAAGAGTTTCCTATGCAAGTTTCACCTTTTTATAATTCTAAATTATAATTCTATAATTATATTTCCAGAAGTATGAATTCACGGAAAAATCTGCCGTCTGCTTAGTTATTCGACTTTTGATTTTTCAAAATACCCCACGAAAAGGTAATCGATCACACGTTCGAGAAATTCATCGACTTTAATCTATAGCACGCGATCGCATGCACCGCGCGTATCTCGCGATCCTGCGCGATTAGAATTACATTACACGTATGCTCGTGGCCCGATCGAACTTCATTACCGACACGGACGCGGTTCCCGAACTAATGCGAGCCATTTTAGTTTCTTGACCTCGACCGATACAACTGTTGCGCGTTTCCGCCGTGGTCACCACGAACAGATCACAAAACCTACACTACCGCCTAATTCTTATATTCATATGTCGGATTATCATTAGGATTTAAGGCGCGTAACGATTCTTCGTTTGAGTTAGCCATCGTTTTACGAGACAGAGATTATATTTACGCGAATATACAAGATTTTACAAAATATTATGAATATTGAGTTTAATGAATGATAAGATTAACAGACGATAAGTTTAACTAATAATTAGATTAAAGAATAATAAGTTTAACAAACAATAAGAGGTACGAATAATATGTCTTACGAATAATAAATTTAACGAATAATGAGATTAACGATTGATCGGTTTTACGAATAATGAATTTAATTAACGCTATTAACAATGTTCCGGGGTTCAGACGAATCCACGGTCAACGGGATAACTCTTTACTATGCGTAGAATAATTTTAAACACAAAAATACGATTGCTGAGACACTCGGTAAATTGCTCGATGTATCACTTTCCAAGGCGATCACACGAACGAATATCTGATGAAAATCTTTTTCGCTATACGACTGCATTTGTTTGTTATATGCTCGCTGGAGGCATCGAGAAGGTTGCAATCGTCGCTGCTAGGCAGTTTCTGCCAAGAGTTTGTTGTATACTCTTTGGAAGCATCGAGAAAGATCCAAACGCCGTTGCTAGGCAGTTTCTGTTTGGAGTTTGATTCCTAATACAACGTGTGTCCCATTATATCGACATCTCCAAAGTACAATTCTATGTGATTTCTAGGGAGAACTATACAACCGATCCACACCTTCGTCAGGCAAAACGTTTATCCCGTGACCGTGGCTACGTTCGGCGACCAGTTGTCACCTCGAACCCACTTTCGCTTTCACAAATATCAAACAATTACAAATGACAATTGCTTAATTACAGTTATGATAAAATCTAGGCTAAAGCATTAGAAGGCTTCCTCAAAATTGCAAAAATTGCAAAATTTCATCTCCGACACATATATTATTAGTAATAAGACATTGTTAATAAAAATCGAGCAAAATGTGCACGTGTTTCTGGCAAGGCTGCGCAGTCGAAATCGGAATTTGGGAGAAATTTATGATCGCCGGAGTCGGAGTTGGAAGAACATTTTACAAAATTTTACTTGCCATTGAAGTTTCTAATTTTTTTTCAATTTTTTTCAAAAATCAAAAATATACAGAAAATGATCGCAAATTGTGTCGAAACCCCGACAGCAGCTAGTCTGCAAAGATTATCTTCAACACTGGGGACAATTAAAACGGATTTAAGAGAATCTATGAAAGAGGATTTGACTGAAGATATATAATTTCTTATTTTTATAAAAATCCTTGATTCAAATGAAAGGAATTTTACTTGATATTCATTTCGTACTACTTTCTTTTGTTCTTCTACTTTAGACAAACTGCACTGTATCATTACATTATCATCACATCACATTATATTGTTACAGCATTTATTCGAAAAACTGTAATTTAATTTATCAATTGAATTTAAAGTCTTTTTCTTTACTGGCAATAGAAACTTTATTCTTACGGTTTCTTTGCTTTGTTTGCCTTTACTGCGAGCATAATATTTTTAGCTTTTTACAACACTGTATATAGTATATATAAACATACTGTCTACAAAACATTAATAATCTAATTATATACATGCATACAATTAATATGTTAACAGCAAAAAAAAAAAATAAAAATAAAAGGAGTGACGAATTTTCATTGCAGACTCTGCAGCCCTAACGACAGTAAGAGAAAGAGGCGAACTCGAGACCACGAAACACGATCATACGGGAACGAACGTCACGTATGAATCTGATTGATGAGAATGACCGTTGATTAGGCGCGAAAAAGTTTTGACTGGCTTTTATATCCTACAACCGCCCCGATACAGCATGTTTTATAACCGATGACTATAAGGGGAAAAGGTGATTTTTATGACGAGGGCCAAAGGAAAGGGATGTGAGAGAGGCGCTGAGTCTACAGCCGGTATACTCAGCGCCTTCACTACCACGGTGGGTATCGGTGACCCACGTTGCTAAATTTTTTAAAGCGATTAAAATTCCATGGAGTGAAAAATTTCCAATAATGTGAACGATTTAAACAACGTCGTCCGGAAATATCGCGCAAATACGATATAATATTTTTCAAAAATGAAATATGCCGTAGTACAGCGGTTCTTAAGCAACTTCTTTCGCTTACCACGGACCTCCTCTAAATAATTTCTCGTTGTCGCGAATTCCCTTCGATGGAAGATGGCGTAACTCAAGATCTAAACGCGTAACGAGCCAAATATATTAAATGTATGTTCAAGATATATCGAAATATTTTAATATGGTTATAAATAATATAATTATAATATACAATAAATAATAAGTTAATAAATAAATAATATATAATAAATAATATAATTATAATAATATAATTTAATATAATTATCTTATAATATAAAATATCTAATGTAATATACTTCGTAATATAAAATATCTAATATAACATATTTTATAATATAAAATATCTAACATAATATATTTTATATTAAAGTATAAAATATATTTAAATGTATATTTGAAATACTAGTTAGCTCATCGACAACCTTCAAATTTGGAGGGAAGAGATTCGTTACAAATAAACAAATACACGTAGCAAATAATTTTTATTCGAATAACGCGATAATAACTTAAAAACGCAAGGATTTGCTGGCTTTCCGGGGACTATCGCGTTAAGAATCGTTGCTGTAGTACATTGCAATCTACTGCGGCTGGTAGAGCAAAATATATATTTATATAAAATTCGCGTGGCACTGCCTACTGTAATTAATCGCTTTAACTATATCCAGGATGCTCTAATACGGGAGACGAGATTAATGTTTATTTTGCATTGCTATGCTTCCATGTTACTGAAAATAAACAGCTGAATTTTGTATAACACCGGTAGTTAAAGCCAGCTTATGAGTTTAGCGAGAATTTTTCTGATCCTAACGATTATAATCTTGTTTTCTATCTTCTTTTCAATATCACAAGATGATAAGTAACTGCATATTCTCAATGTTATGTCACATAATTATTATATTATACAGGGTGGTTGGTAACTGGTGGTACAAGCGGAAAGGGGGTGATTCTACGCAAAAAAAGAAGTCGAAAATATAGAATAAAAATTTTTTTTTTAATTTTTCCATCGAGACAACGATCTACAATGAGATCCGTTATAACGAGACGTGATAAAGTGCACGCGTACCGAGCGGAAATTCAAAGTCGATTTTCTCGAAAACAAAGCCTCAAACGAAAAATTGTTATTCTATATTTTCGACTTCTTTTTTCGCGTAGAATCACCCCCTTTCCGCTTGTACCACCAGTTACCAACCATCCTGTATTTCTCAATATTATGTCTTGCATATTATCATATTGTTTAGTGATATGTGTTTAGTGTTCACGAACGTTATTCGTAAGGAAATAAAAACATTATCGTTTGATTAATTTCCATGCAACATTTGAGCAGAATGGGGATATTTGTACAAACGGAACTTTACATGCAACGAGCGTACAGAAAAAAAAACGACAGAGTTGGACCGAAGAGTCAAGAAGAAAGAAAGCTACAGATTTTAAGATTCCCACGACTGCACTGTAGAGGGGCAAGCTGGCTTTCTATCGAAGACTAGTTTATGACCTTGCCAAACTATGCTTTCGCTGCAACAGGAGGCAGAATTTATATTTTATTTAAAAGAAACGGAGGGTCTATTATTTGGTCTATCAGCAACGGACACGTGCAGACAGATGCTCCGAGGCAAAAACATTGTTACTGTCTTTAAACTTGTTTCTTTTGTATTAAGTTTTGCAAGTCTGTTTTAACGTATTTCAAACACAGCAGATATCCATACTGTACGTAATATTTTCTGTAAAGGTAACATCGGTAAACACGATATTCTAGAACAGATTTTTTCATAGTGTTCCAATCTTGTCGCAACTTCCCTTACTTATGAACAGTGCTGTATACGTATTCCGGGAATTAACTGTCAAATTTAAACAGACAATAATTTCTCGGCGAACTCTACAGGCCGTTTATCGATTATCTTCGGTGAGAAAGACGCGCTCGAAAGTGCGCTGCTCCTATGCCATTTCTTTTCTTTCCTGTTTGCACGATCAAATTTCACGGACCGAGCGAACCACAAGCAAAAAATCTTCCAAACAGAACTACCACAAAGTATCTGCCTGTACACACACAAAGTACATAAATAAAATTCACGAGAATCGCAAAATCGACTCTGAATCTTCAGATTCTTGAAATTTTCGTTTCAATCGTGTTTCCGCTTCGATCGATAAAAGAATACCAGTGGAGAACGACTCGAAGTACGTAGGAAGTACGTTAAGATTCGTTCGGACGAAAGTTCAGCGAACTGACTGGTTGGCCACGACGCGCGTTAATTAACCGTAATTGTTCGAGGTTGTTACAGAACGGGACCGTTGGAAAGGCTTTCGAACGAAACCGCGTGCTTCGCCAACGTTTCAAAAGCCATTCGAACAAACACCATCGAATAATTCATTGTCTTAATCACAATCGACGATTAAAGCTTAACGATACGACGCTTAACGAGAAGCAACGAGTCCATCGAGAAGCATTCAATTTACGTTGTTAATAAGTGCCACAATTTTTTAAGGCAAATGGAAGAAATACATATAGCAGAAAGGTGAAAAAATATTTAGGAAAATGTTATTAACAATTGGTCCAAAAAACCAGCTGTTATATTTTCTCACTGTATATTCGTTTTGCACCAAATCGGAGAAAAGAACGAAAGTTTATCGTGTACGGTGACTGTACGTCGACAGATCGGGCAATGAAAAATCATCGATAATTAAACGGTGTTTTTTTAGAGAGAAAGGAAAGTTATTGAAGTTGGGGACAGATGGACAGCGAGGGCCAAAGTGGAGAGGTTAAGAGGGCCGAAAAGGGGTCTGGGTTATAGGGCGCTACATTCAACGTTCTCTTAATTTCACCCTGTTTCGTAGGGAACGCGAGTAGAAAAGCAGCGTGCTGCTTGTACGCCTGCGTGTCTCGCGGAGCCGTGTGTATGTGCGTGTGCGCGCGTGTGTGGTTGGCTGTGAATCGAGCGCGTGCCGCGAGAAAAAAAAAATCTATATCGCCTTTCAACGCCGAAGAATGTATTTCGGGGAGAGGAAACATTCGCGGCACGTGCACGTGCGTGCGCGATTACGTGCGTAAGTACGTGCGTTATTTAGCGGCGAGTCTGCAGCGTCGCCGCCGTGTCCACGTGTCTTCGATTCTTTGTACGCGAAATCGACGGCTTTTCACGAAACGGAACCTCGTCTAACCCCGGTATATTCGAGATCATCGATCCGGTTGAACCGAGAATTCCAAACGCGTGATGGAAAAGAACGTCGAGACGGCTGCCTTATTTATCAGGATTTATCGCCATTTATCACAGTACAGGTTACTTACCACTCTCTTTCCCTCTGTTTTTCTCACTAAACGTGTGTAAATCAAATGGATTAATTACAAGCTTAATAACGAGCTTAAGCACGTCCAGAAGCGAGAGCGGCGTAGTCCACTGAAATTCCCGCTTACTTACATTTCGACGTTGATCAGAGACACACGCGAGAAACGATAACGGTTCGATGAACTAGAGAGATTGAAAAGGGAAACAAAACTCGCGGAACACTTTACTAGATATCGTAACCGAGGTGCATGCACTAACGCTGGCTAGCGCCGGCAACCGGCTGCCAGAACGCCAGAAGGAAAACCGAGTCGAAAGGAAGCATCGCTAGAATCCTCGTTGCTGCCGCCACCTTCGCCGTTGCTGCCAGTGCCGCCGCCGCTTTTATAATCAATATTAGTTGACGGTGAATCCGCTGAGTGTCGCCGTTCGACGCTGAGAGAGACGGAAAGCCGGCGATTTCTCGCATGCACACGTTGCCTCGCAATTAAAGCTCGCAAGATGCGCCAGATAAGCGACAAAGCAGCTTTCGTTGAGAGATCGTTTTCATTTCCGCGTCACTTACTTCTTTTATCAGGAGTTTTCGCTAGGGGGATCAGACGCACCTCCAGAATTCGAGTCTCCTTCGATCTGCATCCCAACCTTGTCCTTGTCTCGCACTCACGACACCGTCAACTATCCGCCGAAATCGCGTGGTCGTTTCGAACGAGGATACTCGACGTCCAAGTGCATGGTCGCGCGAAAAGACGAATCAAGAGCGGAAGAGTGGCGTCCTCGGTCGAACGAAACGCTATTGGTTGCACGAGACACGCGATTTAGGGGATGTCGAGGTGGTTTGACAGGATTTGAAGAGAGGAGAGCAAACGGAAGGATGGTGTCGCGTGTTTTTCGCGGAGAAACTGGCGGCAGGGTGTGGCGAGAGAACGTTTTAAAAGATTGGCACGCGATTCGCTTCGACCGGCGTCCACCGGCGGCGAGGGCGCACGAGACGACGCGACCGTCGCGACGCCGTCGACGCTCGCCTCGCGGCGCGATGCATCACGCCATCTCGTCGCTGGCGATCGTCGCGCCAAGCTGCCATGGTATCGTTGAGAACTGTTTGCTGCTTTGCCCTTATCACCGGCCGGACGAGGGATATGCAGTTTTATCAGCGGAGACTGTGCGAATCCACGGCGGCTCACGAACCACCGCTTCCAGATGTTTCTGAAATTTACAGCTGCAGATGCGAATGTTTATAAAACTACAAACGATATTCGTTTATCCACATTTGTCTACCCATCATTTCTTTGGTTGCAAAATTTTTTTTTTTACAGCGACGAACGAATGCGGTTTATTTTTTATAGAAACTTGCACTTGTAGTCGTCGACCTCTACATAATAAAAAATTAAGAAACGCGAGTCAATTTAGGTTAGGTTGATCTTTTTCAGTCGCTGTAAATGCACAGAGACGATTCGCGAACAAAGAAATCATTATTTCCGACGGAAGGGAAATCCGAATGGCGCGTTGACTCGCTTTTTTCGATTAACAGGAAGTTGAAAGGACTTTCTCTTTTTTATATGGAAGAACGGATGGAATCAGATTATTTGGCTATAATAGAAAGAGATCAGGATTTAGAAAACGTTGGAAAATAGCGAAAACAGAAATGGGTAAGCGATTTTGTCCCGTGAATGTAAGAACGAATGAAAAGGCAGAAATCAGGAAAACATTGGATACGCCGTATAAATAGTTGCCGTACAGAGGCAGTTGCTAAAGCGATCGAACAAACGTATCGGTCAGCCAGGGCAATGCCGTGTCATGCTTTTATTAGACGCGAGAAGCGCGTAAATTTTTATTTCTAGAATCGAATACCGTCGGAGGAGTAAGCCAATACTAATCAAGCTTTATAAATGGGAAATATATCTTGAAGCATGTGGAAATGTTCATTTTGTCCGAGAATATAATAACTGTAATATGCAAATTAATCGATACACCAATTAAGAAATAAATCATGACCGCTTGGAGAATCGGGGAATTAACTGTACTGTAAAATTGGTTTTTTCCACCCATCCTCGGCTCCCATTTTCTCGCCATCTATAGAAACACATTTGATTAAATTTTTTCCGATCCAACCTAAGAATCGTGCCATTGGTTTTTTTTAAAAGTCCATTTTTATAAAAAGGCTCGTGCACTCAATTTATTTATCCGCCATTGGCAGAGTACTCGGTCAAAGTTTCGTTGAATTTGCTGGAGTGGTTTGAGGGAAAATGGGTCACGAAGTTGGCCAATGTTAGACGTGGATAGAATTCCGCTGTGAATTCCCTTAACGTTATACCGTTATGAATTATGAGTAATTATAACCATCTTTACGTAGAGAACAGAAGAATCGTTCGTCCGATTTGAAAGCAACGAAATTCGAATTCAGCACTTGAATATCGTACTTAGTTAGTAAAATCGTTAAAACGTTCGTAACGTGCAACGAACTTTCGTAAAAGTTGTTGGAACTTGGAACGAAGGAACGTGGAAAGATAAGCGTCAACGGAAATACCCGTTTTAATTCGTTTACCCGGTTGAAGCGACATCTCTGCGTAGCTAGTTATACCCGCTGCTGGTGGCTTTGCTGTGTTACTTCCGGTTGCACGCTCAAAGCTGGATGGTACGAAAGAAACAAAGTGAGAGGAACGGGGCTAAGTTCGATCACATCGAGCCTCGTTCTCATCGAAATCCGCTTTTCGGTGTTAAGGACGTCCGATTCGATTGCTAGTCGTGTTCCTCGAATTAAACACGCATCTGACGTATCGCAATGTCAATTTAAAACTCACGCTATATAGGTATCGCGGATAGGTATATGGACATTTTAATCGATGTTTATTAACAACGTCCAATTATTTCTGAGAATCAGAGATCCAAAATAACCGTTATTTTAAGCATTTTTTTTGACAAAGAATCCTTCAGTAAGAAATTTCTCAAAATACAAAACGATTAAATGATATGACCTTCAACTCTCCTAATTATGAATGACCATCATGAACGATTAACATTTTTTTTCGCCAACAATAAAATTCGGCTCGTCGATAATGGTTGTCGGTAACGGAAAAAAATTTCGGTCATTTTACCGACAACGAAAATTCAATTTCCGTCGTCGATAATGGTTATTCGTAAGCAAAACAAAATTCCGTCATCGATAATGATTACCAGTAATCAAAAAAGTTTGGATCATTGGTAATGGCTCTTCGTAATGAAAGTTTTTTTAATCAGAACAGTCAACTTCTTGCACGATAACTTTTTAAGTGACCATTGTAACTGTTAACGAATGAACAAACAGTTGATGTCTACTAAGAACATAGAATTAACGACAGGCTAATGATTAAAAACGATGCTTCGTATCAAAGTCGATTAAATTACAAGTATGACGTATTAACACGTTCACGCCGGCGTGCACCACCGGTGGCTCACGCTCGAGTTTCCCATCAGACAGCGTGCACCACCGGCGGCTTACGCTCGAGTTTCCTATCAGACGGCGTGCACCACCGGTGGCTCACGCTCGAGTGTGCCATCAGGCAGCGTGTACCACCGGTGACTCACACTTGAATCTTCCATCAGACGGTGCGTACCATCAAAAATGTAGTTTAACAACTAGAGAAAATTGCCATATAGTTGAAAATTTAAATAATAGCGAATAGAAAATTTCAAAAATAGAGAAACACAAACAGCAGCGCTGGTGTGTACGTGTCAAACAGTGAACAGGGTAATCGTTACTTACACACAGGAAAATACTCAAACTGTTCGAAACGGTAATTAAAATACAAGAAACGAAATGTCGTTATACAGGGTGGTTGGTAATTGGTGGTACAAGCGGAAAGGGGATGATTCTACGCGAAAAAAAAAGTCGAAAATATAGAATAAACTTTTTTTTTTTTTTTGGGGGTAGATGATACATTTACACTGTACATATGAATGTGTGTGTAAGCGTTAGAGGGCGTCCAGGCTTAGTGGAGACAAAAGACTGTTGCCAGATGTTAGAAGAATCTGGAAGAGTCGGTTGAGAACAAGCGTGCGTGCAAGGAGGTTATCGAGGTCTTCAGAGTATAACATATATGTATAGCTGTTGTGTGTGAAATAAAGTAAACTATTCGTATTTCCGAATCCTTTCTTTACCTTAACATTTTTAAATTTTTCCATCGAGACAACGATCTACAGTGAGATCCGTTATAACGAGACGTGATAAAGTGCACGCGTACCGAGCGGAAATTCAAAGTCGATTTTCTCGAAAACAAAGCCTCAAACGAAAAATGTTTATTCTATATTTTCGACTTCTTTTTTCGCGTAGAATCGTCCCCTTTCCGCTTGTACCACCAGTTACCAACCACCCTGTATAACCATAAAAAGCCTTCCTTTGATTTCGTTCTACGAAACTCTGAAACAGTCAATCCGAATTCTTAAGGCTTTGGTTCACGGATTCGCTATATTTTGAACCAGACTACGTCTAATTCCAAATTCCGAGAAACTCGTGGAAACTGGGAAGCGCGCTTTGTACTGAATACACTGCCACTAAATACGTCGAAAGTCCGTTTAAAATCGCGTTTACGTTAACGCGGTGTTTGAGTGGTGCGAATTACGAGCACGCTTCGACGTCGAGACGTCGGGTTGCAGCCTGAAAAAACGGTTGGAAAAAGAGGCGGCGACGTTGCGCAGACAGAGCTGCAAAAGGAAGAAAAAGAGGAAAAAGGCAAAACGTGGCCCGGGGTGAAGTTAACGAGAAGGAAGGAAGGGCGGTTGACGTATCCCTTTCGCGCGCCGAAGAGCAGCCGGAAGGGAGAAGTGGCCGATGCCGTGGCCGGGGCTGAAATTCGAACCTGAGGAAACCCGACAAACGCCGCGTCGATTCCAGGGGTTAAGTTAAGCTCCTAACGCCTACCTACCTACTTAACCAGTTAACTGCGTTTGACGAGTATACACGTCAAACAAAAACTATTCCGCTACGTTTGACGTATATACTCGTCGTCGCTTCTATTTATTTACGCACTCCATAACCTAACTCCATGAGAAATTTCTAAAAGTAAATTCCGCAGTTAATTGGTTAAACACCGGCTGGTAAAACTTGTGCGACAGATCTCAGTTTGCGCAGGACAAAATCACCGCTAATTTGTCAAGAAAACGGAACGATCTAGCCGATAAATAGAAAATTGAGAAATTTCATACGTCCAACCGACGATAGGTCCAATATCCATACGATCGCCGATGTTCAAACGGACACGAGGCGAAAAACAATTATTCAGAAATTTCGTTCGATGTTTTCAAATCGATCGGTATAAAAAAATTCACGCGACGAAATTTTCTTCCAGAAAAGATAAAAGTAAAGTACCATATATCGCTGTGTGTACGGTGGTACGTAAAAATGACACTGTCACTTTTATCATTTTGCCCGGGAAAATTAAAAAGAAATAAAAGGAAATTAAATCAAGGGGAAATTATTGACCGCTTCAACGCACGGGTGGAAGTTCTAAAAATGCACAAGAGTGTTATGTGTATCATCTTCTATGAAGGTGTGCTCGTAGCTACCACTGTACAAAAGATTTTATCTCACCAAGTATACAGTGTACAGCGTATATCAGTCGGTATTGTGTAATGGTAAATAGAGTTGGACATAAAATTGATGATTTTTAGGAAATCGTATGGGAAATTTGCGTAAGTTTTCTCTACTATATAGTCGCATGCGTCGTTTAAAGAACACAGCGATTCCATCGGTCGACCTACAAGGTTCTTCGATTAAAATACAGAGCGTAGTACCATCGAGAGTCGTTGAAGCCTCTTAACGAGAGAAAAGACCACTCGTGGATAGGGTGGCTCTCGAAGAACATTTTTTTCAATTACAAAAATTTTAACGCTGTTAAAAGCTATCGAATATTTAGGACGTAAATAAATTAGTTGATTTAAACAAACGGAGAGAAAATACTGCAGAGATATAAAGACAGAGCACGCGAGCGCAAGAAGCGACAGGAATAAAAAGGAATAAAAAGAAAATGCTGCATAGAGATCTTTAACAATGCATGCACATTCGCACAGCAAATACGCGAGTGTAAGATCGATCAACGAGCAACGTCGGTGCGTATTCTTCTTGATCAGACAAGAACAAAAGACGCTTCTGTGCAGCGTTCTCTTTCTACTGCCATATAGCATCCACTTGTAGGGTAACATATGGCTCGTATTCTCTATCTTTATATCTCTGTGAAAAAGAACGAAGGATCTGCTTTTAGTAGCGCGCCATCTTATCATCGGAGGATTGAAATTTAAGCCACACGTTCACCACTCGTAAGTCTGCCATCTATCCATCGATATATCTATGTATGCGAAAAGACTAAGCAACATCTACAACGTTCTCACGCAACGTTTTTTTGTAACGCATGCAGCTGGGTTGTAAATGGTCACGGAATCGTCGTGTTTCTTAATTTCATTTCGTTTAGCCCTTCTCAAGTTTCGACAGCCTGCAGCTCGTACAAAGTTGGCCGTATAAAAAATCTGTCCAACACACGCAAATTGTTTCCAGCAGATTTCTAGCCTGCCGACTATCGTATAATTTCGAAGTTCCATTCGAGCCTGGTAATTACACAGGTCAAATTTCAAACAAATCTGCGTGTGTTAGTGACAGTGGAAAGCGAGTATCTTACACGTGTGTTGCATATGTTGAAAGTTGTTTGAAAAGCTATGAAATACGTGGGAATGTAAATCAATGAAAAACGTAATTAAATATATATACGAACCTCGTTCTTTACTCTCACTGTAGAAGCTATAAGAACGTTTAGCGCAACTGCGGGTATATTTCGCAGAGATAACAAAGGTAATTACGCGATCAGTTAATGACCCTACTTGACATGTTTTTTTCCACGACTTCGCTAAACCATCGCTTCCTATACAAAAGAACGAGACGAGTGCTCGACCGAATTCTCGAAGACGAGGAAAAAGACTGACTCACCGATGTCGTTGGACTGTCGACCCTTGCCATCCGAATTCCACTCTTCCTCTGCAACAATAAAAGGAGATACGAGTCTATTAGCGTGGAAGCTACGAAACGAGAAGATCGTCGACGAACGCGCTAAAAAACGATAGACAAAAGAACGGTTTCGAAAAGTTGGGTCTTGCGGCGTTTCGTTACCTCGCCGTGTACGATGCTAATTGGATTCGAATTTAATTGGCGAGCGCGCGACAAACTTCTCCTAATTGGTCGATGAATATACCTTCTTGCGAGAGCTTTGAAAACTTGCGAGATGCGATCGAGCTGTCGAGTTTCGAGCACCGAAAGGTAGCCTGGAATCTTGACTGATCAACGATATCTGGCAACCGAGAGTTCTGACGAAAGCTCCCTTAATCCCATCGCAGGATCAAACGATAATTCACCAGGGATAATAAGAAACTAAGGTTCACTGTTTCGCCAAGTTTCGCCATTATTCGCTAGTTGTACAAAAACGGAACTATAATTGTCCAACTTCAATTTGCTGGATAGTTTGTAAATGTTCGACGCTCTAGAAAGCGTGGGTCAGAATTGGCAAGGATTAACAGCTGGGCATGCTGGCAACTAAGTGATTGCGGATTTTGTCATTCGCTGGTAATGACAAAATCCGCAATCACTTAGTTGCCAACCCAATATATCATAATACGTGTATATTACGTACATCGTTGACAGTTTCACCCTATGCGCAGCACCAAAATACCACGTTACCTAAAAGTTCCATTATTATTCAGCCATTCTCATCGTCTATTAATTCATGTACACGTGGCAGGCTCTATTACATATATTAGTCAAGGAACCTTAATTTCTGATCATCCTACGTACGCTTCCTTCCAACGTGACTAGCTCGCTCGCGGGGATAATTGGAAGGCGAGTCGTTTGCCTGAAAATTATTCGGTGCTCGACGGCAACGGCTGCCAGCACAGCTGAAACCTCGCAGCTCGAGAAACAAGGAGAAGGGAGGAGAGCAGAGCGAGATAGAAATGGGGAGCGCGGCGCTTAGTTGCACCCATGAACGTAAGGGCGAGTACGTGTGCTGGTTGCACGAGCTAGGTACATATATATGCATCCTGCATATTTCAGGAACAGAACACGCCGTTTCTGCAGAGGGACGACGGTCTATGCATCGCGTAAATTTATAAGGATCCAGCGTTCTCGCTACTTCCGCATTCTTAGCCACGCGGGAGATATGAATTTAAATTTATCGACCCTGTCGACCCATTTTCCCAGAGTTGCAGGGTTAATCCGCGAAGCGGACCGCTTGTCCCCGTGGCCAGGACCTGCGCAAATTCTCAGAGTAAAAGCATAGCCAGTCAGGTTTAGGTCACGTTACGTAGCTCACTATTCGGCTGACTACTTACGTACAAATTATACTTATCTATAATAAGTATCAACTTATTATAAATAATTAGCCATATTACCGCGCCACGCCAGAAAAATTACTGAAAATTCTCAACGCGAGAATTGATTGTAATTTTAATAAATGTTAAAAAAGAAAAAAAAACACTATTCGGCTGGCTATCAAGTTAGGTTAGGGTAGAGGGCGCGTACAGCTGCTGGTCGTTTCACTGCGGTGAGCAGACCCGTTTGTTTTAATCGTTTTTATTCTCTCGGTCAGCTGAATAGTCAGCTACGTTTTCATCCTCGCGGACCTGTGTTCCAAATAGGATTAAGATTTATTTCGATTTTTCTCGGTATATTGAAAACGCTGGCATAGGAAAGGCACTTTTCACGATGCGGTCAAGACGCGAGACGCTGATACGATGGCCTTTTACAAGCATCTGGGATTTAATAAAATCGAGACAACGTTTTAATAAAAGCGCTCTGCCAGATAGCAAGATTTCCATGACAAACATCTCGCGCGAAAACGCCCTCCGATAAACTCTCTTTCCCGCTGAAAGTCCTGTAAAATCTAAAAGTCAAAAGGTCGGTGTATTTACGGAATGAAAGAGGGAATGGGACGAGAAGAGGGGAGGAAAAGGATGGCTCGAGGCTATGCCGCTCGCGTTAGCTTTTTCTCTGCTCTCCTCCTTTCAACCCTTTCGTCGTTTCGCGCTCCTCGTAACCTCGTTTACGATACGGACGCGTCGCCGTTTTCGTGTCGCCTAAGCGGTCCTCTTTTCGTTCATACGCGACCGCCGGAAGAGAGTCTCGTTACCGTCAATATCATAGCCTGTAGGAAAACAGGTACATTGATGCGTCAGAAAGCGCAATGTTTCTAAAACCACCTACTTTATAGCATCAAAGTTGGTACGCGACGAGAAACATGAATGGTCGAATGAAATTTTCGCAATTTTTATTCTTAATCACCGTAACAAGTGGGCGATATTTCAAGGGCTGATTCATCATTCATGAACGATGAAAGAGCGCATAAACGCGAGTTTATCGTTTGGAAGAAAACGTTTGCGTATTTTCAAAGTACGATAAATACGTATTTCTCGTACCAGTTTATATCGCAACCTGCCTCCATCGTTCTTGGATGGTGAATCAGTATTCGAATATTGTAGGATGTTCGACTCGCTTTAAAAAATCAATTCCAAATGAAATCGTAAGAACAGACTCTTTTAAAAGTCCCAGAAAATCGACATCAAGGAATTGATATAAACAGAAACAAAAGATAGGTGTTAGGTTACGGTTGGGCGTTACTTTATCCAGCCGCCGTGAAGAGGCCGCTAGAAACGCGTACTGTGTCACGGATGTACGATTCTAGACAGAATTAGTGGTATCGACAGTTCTTTGCAAATATCTCGATAACTAAGACGGTTATACGTGTAGGAGAAAGTTGTTCAGTATCATGCCCCCTTAACAACGTATTAACGAATCATCGAAATCGAAGATGACCACAGCTTTCTAAATGAGTATCTTTTAACCTCTTAGGCACTACACGCCACTATAGTGGCTCATTCTGCTGGCGGATACGCTCACCGTCTGAACTAAATGATCTTTTTCATTTGTCTTACTCCACGCTCTTTTTGCCCTAGCAACGTTTTATAACAGTGTTAGCAATATACAGACAGAATATAAAGGGTGGTTGGTAACTGGTGGTACAAGCGGAAAGGGGGTGATTCTACGCGAAAAAAGAAGTCGAAAATATAGAATATAAACATTTTTTTCAATCTTTTTTTTTTTAATTTTTCCATCGAGACAACGATCTACAGTGAGATCCGTTATAACGAGACGCGATAAAGTGGACGCGTACCGAGCGAAAATTCAAAGTCGATTTTCTCGCAAACAAAGCCTCAAACGAAAAATTATTATTCTATATTTTCGGCTTCTTTTTTTGCGTAGAATCACCCCCTTTCCGCTTGTACCACCAGATATCAACCACCCTGTATAATTGAGAATACAGTATTCATGCTTTATATTCTACGTGTTCTATATCAGACTATGACCAAACCATGATTCTTCTTATTTGTAAGTACTGTGTTTATAAAAGCGAACTGATTTTTCCGTTTTTCTTAACGATTTTGAATAAGTATTATTAGTGTGATTTTCAACAAATATTGAAATACAATTAGCATTAATTTATTCTCCCTTTATTTCATAATATGTTCCGTTTTGAATTTTGTAAATATCATTCTTACATTTCTTTTATAATCTTTTTCTCAAAATTTGCCAATTTACATTAAAGGTAAAGTACAGTTATGTTATATATTATGATATATATTATATAGGGTGGTTGGTAACTGGTGGTACAAGCGGAAAGGGGGTGATTCTACGCGAAAAAAGAAGTCGAAAATATAGAATAAACATTTTTTTTAATCTTCTTTTTTTAAATTTTTCCATCGAGACAACGATCTACAGTGAGATCCGTTATAACGAGACGCGATAAAGTGCACGCGTACCGAGCAAAAATTCAAAGTCGATTTTCTCGAAAACAAAGCCCCAAACGAAAAATTGTTATTCCGCTTGTACCACCAGTTACCAAGTACCCTGTATAGTCTTTGTTTTTGGTACGCTAGTGCTAGGTATCAATTGTTGCTTTTCGTTAATTTAAATATACCATTGTTAGATGCTGTTTTTAACATGCTGATCCGTGTTCTTATAATTTTTTAGAATCTCCAATCTCAAAATGTCGCTTCAAAATAGAAAACGAAGAGCAATTTGAAAAACACTATCATGCTATGAGTATGAAAATTGTGACGTGGGTCTATGTGTCGTACCGTGCATTAAAATATATCACACACAATTGTATTCTTAATTATTAAAGTAAATTATTAAAGTTAAAGTCTATGCATCATATCGCTAAGAAAAATGATAATTTAGTTATTAAAATCATCATTGCAATGTGCTTGCGTAAAGAAGAAAATTATCCGTTGCACGTTGCAGTGCTGTATCTCTTACGCGTAATTCCGCCGTACCTAAGAGGTTAATCTCTGGAAATGTTAAACTGTAAATAAGCGTGAACCGCGTTCTTACATGTAGATTCAATCGTATAATTAGAAAAGCAAAAAGATATTCGTGTATCTTTCGGGCAAATGTACGTAAGCATGAAATACCATGACTGTACACACTTGAACCACGATAAAGTTATCAAGCGAAATTACTGCACGTGTCCGTGCTAGCCTTCAGTCGAGTAGTTGCGGCGAGGAACCTTCCTTAGTAACGCTAAAAATATTCAATTCTCAATTTTTAAAACAAAGAATCGGCTCGGGTGGAAACTGTAGAGATTTGATTATCTGGAGAATCGGAATCAAACATCCCTAGTCTGAAATACTGCCCACGTGTTAAGAGACACCCTGTATGTACATTGCATAGACTCCAACAACGAGAGATTAAAAGTTTGACTGAGATCCTAGAGAAAGTCCCTAGATACGTAGTGTTCTCTTCGCAGGAAATATCCGCGTCCGTGTTTCTACCGATCAGACCCCCGCATGGGAACGAGAAGACTCGAGCGGAGATTAGGCGGATGCGCGAGAAATTCTTGCGTTTCGTGAAACGTCTCGCCGAACACTTTTTTTCACTCTCCGTTAGATAAAGCTAGCGGAAGAAACAAACGAGTCGTTTTCTTTCGTATCGGTCGTCTGTAATCCCATAACGCGCGCAATTTTCAAATACGTCCGACTTTTTGAGAACAGAAAAACCGAACCGATAACTGCAGATTTCGCGTAAATTATTATTTATCGTCGCCAGCGTTAAGGTAGAGAAAAAATACACGTAACAGAAATATTTCGCAGAATCTAAACAATTTTTTATCGTCACGAATGTTTTCTTTTTATCTGCTTGTGACGACGAAGAATAATAGAATGCCAGTCATCCTGATTACGTGCCAAAAGCTACTACGGAATCGGAGAACTGATTCGACGAATATATCTCACAGGCAATCAAGGACAACGTTTGTAATATTAAGAAATTGTTTGACGTTAGCTTTAACCATTCACAATGCTTCCTGTTATATTTCTTTTTTCGTGTATCATAAAAAGTATCGTAAAAGCATTTACACGAAAGCTGCGTTAAGAATTTGGTTACGCCTCTTGTTGTAAAAGTAGGTGAAAATAAATAGATTTGAGGTTAACCGCGAAATTCTTAGGAAGCGCCACTATGGTTACCTGAAGATTCGGAATCTGATCCTGGCGTGGGGCTAGCATCCACGCTGTGCCTAGATCCCTGGCAACATTCGCTGCACTTGCTGCACATTCTGTCTTGCGACTCGACACTCGAACGAGCGGTATATCCCGGACAAGGATCCTGTTCACTTTTTCGCACTAGATGCACCCACGCGGCGGCGTATCGAGACGATCGGTTATCGATAGGCGGATGGTCTCATCGTTCCGTGAAAGACAACCTGTCCGAATAGCAGCCGGGAATTCCGACGATCGATCGACACCGCCGTAACCACTCGATTTTCTCGACCACTACCACCACCACCATCACCACCACAAACACTAACGCGGCCCTTGAAACCCGGTCAATCTGATGGAAAACGGTTTTTTACTCCCGGCATTGGTTCGCCCTCGCGGTCCTGCCCTCTATCGGCCGCTCGACCAACTACAATCGAGAATCGCGATTTTGCGCGGCATTTCGAACGTCAGATGCCAATGACGATGGGACGACGAACAAATTTATCAAGCGATGTTCATTCTCGCGTTCATTTCTCCGTATATATTATTTCAAATTCTATCAAGTAACGAATCATAGAAGAATAGTAACGAAAATACAAAAATCTCCTAACCTCTGATTAATATTTAATAACTAAACGGTCAATCGATATTTCTTTATCAGCAATCTGTGTCCAGTTTATGGATGAGTAGTGTGTCGTTTACCTCGATAATCGAGAGCTACCTAACGAAGTTTTTAATATGTAGGGCAAAAGATTTTTCAATACTTCGTCGTTTCTCAGATTTATCGATTTAAGTCTAATCGTAAGAAAGGAGGAGTTTATTTCAAACGTCGAAACTGAGTAGGTGTCCAAAAAGACGTAAAGTAAGGTATCCTGCACCGTGCGATACAATCTTATATCTCGAGCGAGAACTTCGGCAGTTTCAAAGGGAGAAAGTTTCTCAGTCGAAGATCCGCTCGAAGCGAAGCGATCGAACCGTAAAGAAACATACGTCGTTCGTAATTACGATCAAGTACCTCTCAAATCCAGTGACGCGTAAAATTAATTGTCTCTACGTCGCAAGTTTAAGCCCACGTCGCTCTATAGTCGTGTTCTCGAGGCAACCTCGTGAACCAAAGAGATACGACTGAACGTATCTGTGATCCGTGCGCTGGTGAATTTGTGCCGCGGAATCTATCGTACACGTGCAGGTAGTAAAGGGCTAAAGGCAAAGTGGCTGCAGAGATTAGTTTCAGTATGGAGAAACGCGTCTTCCGACCGCTACCAGCGTCGTTAAAACGTTGAAATTTTCCCATCGGGTCGAGGCAATTTACTCTGGTGGAAGGAAACGCAATAATTGAAGCGAAATAGAAAGAGCGGTTGGACGTGGACACGGGGTGGAAGGGCGCGGCAGAGATCAAAGTAACAAAGCAGGAAGAGGAGAATCGCGGTTAATCGTATATCGGGATAAACGAAATTCAGAGATATCGGGCTGAGCTTAAATTGAACGTTGTTACGAAACGTAATACGATCCGCTGTGCTGCGAACGACATGAAATTAACTAGTAACCCGGTTCGGTGGAGGAACAACGACGAATCACCTCGTTGCGCTCTCACGGAAATCGATCGTCGAACGCAACGATGGCAATTCGCAATTACGCGAGAGGCATTTTGCGGGCCAGCCCGTACACCCGGAGACTAATGGGGTTGGGGCGGCGGCGGTGGCCAGGGGGTGGCGATGACGCGCGCGCTTCCGCCACCTCAAATTCGATGTAATTCGGTGGCTGGAATTCGCGCAACTGCGCGCCAACGCTGGATTTCCATAAACGACCGGCCGAAATTCGTCTTGGAACTGGGTTAAGCGGCGTGTCCATTGTGCCGGCCTATCGTCCATCGAACCATTCGTTGCCCTTTAATCGTCATTATCATGCAGCCGACGATTTGGTTAATTGGCTGATCCTACAGTCAAGCGCACCACTGAACTAACAACTGAGCCTTTCGCGCCAGTCAGTTTTTATCGCGGTGAACGTTAGAGCCAGATAAAAACCGTTACTTAGCTTTCGTGATACAAGCGGAGATTATAAAAGAGCGTAACTGTATACTGCATTCTATACTGTGCGTTTCAAAAATATTCTACTCGGCTCGATGTACCGTTAATTCGAGTTCGATTATGGTTCTCCACTGCAAGCGAAATCTTCTCCGAATCCACTGGTCCGTTCGTTATTCAAGGAAAGACGATGTTGCACGATGTTTGCGAGCGATATGACGAGAATCGATAACTTTCGGCAACATTTCTCGTGAAGGATGTAGGGCGCGGTAGGACGATGAGACGAGCGAACGTTTCCTCGTGGCAATTTGCGAAATCGCAGAACGAAGCGCGATCACGTGACTCTTAAGTGGCGATTAAGCTGAAGTTTGCAACAGACGCAGGGAGAAGCTAGCGACGTCTGTTCTCGAGTCAGCGACTTTCTTTCCGCGTTCGACTCTCGGTTAAGAGGCTTACCGAACGAGAAACGCGGGATAGAGCAAAGGTTGGCGAAGTGGTTGGAAAAACTAGCCGAGATTCTCGACGATCCGCCACCGATTATACATCGCGTGTAAGTCGAGCAGGAATAATCTCCTCGCCAGAATAAGCAACGCGAGTGTAGTGTTGGTGTCGTACGGTTTCATGCCGATTACCATAAACGCGCGTTTCCTCGTAATAACGTTAATTACGGACTAATAACGGGTCCGTCGAAAACGTCGGAACGAGAGAGAACAATCGATCGCTGTTCTGCAAGCCCGGCCAGGTGTATTCGGCAAACTGCAAAGGCCGTAATTAACCAATCGGAATTATCCCAAGTACTATTTGTGGTTTGAATTACGCACAGTAAATTGAAAAAGGTTTTCTTGGAATTAAACTAAAATTTACCGGTGATGTACATTCACGCCCAAAAGTCTTAGCATAGCTTTCATTTTCGATAAAAACTTTAATATTTAATATATACATTATGAAGATAAATTGTACATTTTTGTTCTTAATCTCTTATCGAAACATTTTATTGCTAAAACTTTGCTGATTCTACTATCTGATTATCACGCAAATAAAGCTTCAAAATGTAATTCGTATAATGTTCTTCAAAATTGATAATAATTCTATAAGAAATAAATGTCGGTAATTACTTGCACTTTTATATTATTGGGTCTGTAACTAAGTGATTACGGATTTTGTTATTAGGTGGTGTTGACACCAGGTACATCTAGCGTACCGACTTCGATGATTTTTAAATACGTTAGAGAAGTCAACATTTTGCACACCTTTTTCCTATACATCTAACCGTCGCTCGTTCTTGGTTTCCGAGAGAATCGCAGAAATCTGTCGCTACCATTATAGTGAATTCAACGTACAATTATCCATATAAATCTATCCATATAAATATAAATATATATCCATATAAATCCATATAAATGAATCCATATAAAATCTATATAAGCAAGAGATAAGAATTTAGGTTCAGGTAAATTGTTATTTTATCCGGCCGCTGTAAGGCACCCGTCGATTAATACTAGCGCACAATTGCAGGTAGAATTCGCTGTACGATACCGACCATTGCTGTTTTTCCCAATATCTCGGAAATGAAGACCGAGCGGCGGTTATACGCATAAGAAATATAGTGCAATATAGTGGAATAAATATAGGAGATGGTAGCGCAAAATGTTGATTTCTACAATGTATCAAAAAATCATGGAAGTCTACTCGTAAACAATTAACCGAAAAGTAGAATGTGTTGTGCGATACAAAATGACTGCTTCTTAAGTAGGTCTATAAACTTGAACAGAACGTAATTTATGGTACCCTTGAGTATTTAACTTTCTCTTCTTGCGGTTGACGCTGGCAGAAACCCAACGATCGTTGAAAGCTTCGCGTTTTCTTGCACGGTGCGCGTTACGCGAGATGCCGAAAGAAGAGCCGCGATATCCGATTACTGGTCGGTGAAGAATAAACCGATCGGGCAGGATGTGATCAATCCGTGGTGTTCTTACACCTTGTGGCTGTGGTGCGGCTTGCGTGCTGCCATCTGTTCGTGCTAATATGCGTGCGTGCGTGCATGCGTGCAAGCCTTAAAATACGATAGATGACGCAACGCGTAAATCTAGAAACGTCTCTAACTTCCGGCAGGATCCATTGGAAGCTAAAGAAGCGTGATGGCGCGCCTTCCTTCTTTACGTTCTGTTTCTGGCAGTGGCGCGTGCCGATCGAACATCGTGACCATGTGTACTGCGCTGGTCTTAGGGTGAAAACAAAGCGAGAAAGTTCAGGTGGATGTATAGCAGCTAAATATTCAGCCACATGAGAGAAGAAAGCAAGTGAAACAAACGAGAGGCGACTCAGTTGACTAACGGCCTTAATTAACCGCAAATAATTTTATTCCGTCAGTTTGGTAGTTGGCCGATCTGACTAACGCTGTTCGTAACGCATTCCCAATATCATAAAATATGCTTGCAATATTCAAATTCGGGTAATTTCCGCTGCTACTGGACATATTCGGCCAAATGAAAGCACGTTATGCTTCATATTGGATGAAAGCATCAGAAAATCGAGTTATACCGAGTGTTTCACGTTACCGTGTAGAGCGCGTGTGTGGTGCGCGGAGACCGTAAACGGTATCGGATTTTTATAACGACAACTTATCTTCACAGCTTTGATATATCGTGATTGTTAGAAGTTTCTGAGTCAAAGCGCAATCCTGTTACCGTCGAGAACGTCGAGAGAAAGAGTTTCGGAGAAGAAAGATTTACCCGACAGTGACAGCGTGTATCGCGTTTCACGACGTGCTATATTCGACAAATTCTTGCGAAAGGAGTTTTATCAGCGCGTAACCGGCAAGCTGGAATCCACGAAACTCTAATGATCTTTCAAAGTAGAACGCAGATTCGAAATTGATACGGAGAGGACTGTTTCGAAAGTAATTGGACGAAGGGAATCAGCGTCGCGTTTTCTGTCGCAACTCTGTCGACACTCGTGCCACGCTGGATAATTGGAGACGAGTCTTTCCACGAGCTTAACTTCGTTTGTGCTTCTCGCGTCTCCTCGTCGCACCACTTCTACCACTTGCTTTTTTCCCTTGTCTCAACGAACGACAAGTTGTCTCTTCTTTTCCACCAATGTAACGAGAAGATCGCGAAATTAATTCGTTCACCGTGAAACTACAAACTCTACTCCTCCCTAGTTGCTTCCTAGCACCAGTCCGCTATTCTCAACACTGTTCGGTCGTTAAACCAAATTAATCTGTTCGTAGTAATTTTCAAATCGAGTTCAGAGTTACGAAACGCATGGTGTTGTGCATTATTAGCAAGAGAAATTGTTTAGGTGTTTTGAAGTGAGAACGAATGGTTCGTATTTCAAACAGTATATCGACCAAACGGCGTATTAAAATCGTTTCTTCTTATAACAAGCAACTAATGAAATATCAGTAGCCGAATCGTGATAGTTTCAACAATTTTGGCCGTAGAACGCGATGGTAAACGTGACGTACGTCTTCGCGTAACCAGGATAAACGTAACGGCTTTGCGACAACATTGCACAAGGCGGTGGCATTTTTTCTCGCTTATTTCCACGCAATTTAACGCCATGACATTTAGTTGGTCGTGAAGCTGACACCGACTGAGATAGGCAAGTACTTCTAGTTCTGTCAGCCATCCATGTTCTTAGAAAAATTGTAAATTCATAACGCGAACGTCATTGTCAATTTTCAACGTCATTGAATTTTCGTGATAAAAGACCGGTAAATGTAAGATGAGACACGTAAAATTTACGACTCGCTTTGACGCTAAATTAAACGCGTAACAAGAACACGAATGCGCTTCACCACGAAACATCATAAAATAACATTAACGCGACAAATGGTGATCGTAGTTTGATCAAAGACGTTGGAAAGACCAATTCGTGAGGCTAATCTGAATGCGCGGACAACCGATATGACGTTGCGAAGACGACGTGCACGAAGAGAGGACACCAGGTTTCGACTCGGACGAGTTGGTCGCGACTCGACGAACAAAACCTAGCGAACGAGGGGTGGGGTAAAAGGAAGGAAACGTAGCAGGAGGAAGAAGAGAAGAAAAGGGGCGGTAAGAGCAAAATGAAACGAGACCACTCCGCTTACTGACTGCCGTTCTTTCTCGTTCGCGACGCTACGATTCTTTTTGTCTTGGCGACGCGCCGTACCTCTTCACCGGCCTACGAGTAGTTTAGAAGAGATCGTTAACGCCGCTGAATGCACAAGACGAAAAGAGGGACGCGACGAGAAAACCAACAACCAGGAGCATCGCGTAAACGCGATGAATTGGAAACTGCGATTCGACTTCGCTCACAAGAAATTCCTTTTCCTTGCGACATATCGTTAGATGAATCGTCGTCCGCGACCAATGCGACATCTACAGAGGAATAAAATAACTTCTAGCGCTTAAAGCGTGTTCCCCGGTTTATCGAAAACGTATCTTAACGTTGCGTTCGCGTTGCCGAGACGAACGAAACGCAGCCTCTTGGTGAAGTTTTCGCGATTAGAATTTCTTTTTATCGATCGTAAAATCGAACGACCGGATTAAATCGAAAAGAGCACTTATTTTAAACTTAATACGATCATTCGTTGGAGAATAACGTCTCGCAGCTTCGAACGATTGGAAAAAAGCTAGTGGCTGTTAATTACGGTCGCCGCGTTTCTCGCGTTTCTCTGCCGATGCCAGACGTCGTTTTATCGTCGAGGCGAATCCGGGGGGCATTTGGCGGAAAGAGGATTGCGCCCTGAGCATGCTATGAACAAAGAAAAAGAGAAAAAAAAATGAAAAAGGGAGGAGGAAAAAAAGAAACGACGAGACGCGCTTTTCGAAGGTGTACGCCATCAGAACGAACAGAGAGTTGGGATATAAAAAGAGTCGCGGCGACGACGACGCCGGGCGTCGCGCCTCTACCGACGCAATCGACACGCTTGCCAAAGGGAGCGGAAACGAAAGCTTTCGTCCTGCAAATACGATGCACACGATTTTCCTCGATTCACGACCGATGATTATAGTCAAACCATGATCTCTTCTTTGGATTTTTGATTTAACCACATTTTCATAGAGGAACGTAACGTGAAATAGAGTAGCCCGTAGCAAAAGTTAGAATGACAATTTTCAACTCTTTTATGGTTGCTCGCTTGTTCGTGCAATACTCGATGCGTGTCAAAGTCGAACGTCACCTACGTCGTTCTCCTACAAAGATGATCTTCGAAATGGAAGAAAATTCTCGTAGATCGAGAAAACGATCCTCTCATGGATCTCGTCCTCGTTTCTTTTTTTTTCTTTTTTGTTTTTTTTTTTGTTTTCAGTGTTCCATTTTAAAGCGAATCGACCGAGTACGCGCAACTTTTGGAGCGTGAAGGAACGCGCGAGTCTACTTCGCGTCCACCCGAATGGGCTTTCTACGGGTCAAGGACAATCGTAACGTGCCGTATAGCGCTGCCAGCAGGGAAATGGTTTATTTTTAAAATCACCACCACGTCCATGCAAATTTGCAGAGTAAAAACTACCGGATCGCCGATCGATCGTCTAAATATAATACAACGTGCCTTCTCGTGTCTGTCGCGGCCGGGAAACCGAGAAGCCGAGAAACCTGTCGGAGAGCTTATTTGTCCGTCGTTTAATCGTCACATAGACAACGACTAGGCAGGAAAACTAGATTTTTAAACGAAGTAACTTGATCCAAACTGCAGCACGACGTATGCGAATCGACGGCTAAAAAGTTAACACGAGTGCGCTTATGTCGTGTCTTTCTCGTGTGATTTTCATGTTGTAAAACCTTCGGGTTATCGTAGTCGGCGGATGCATTTACGTTAGGAAATTATATTAGGAATTTATACTTGTGGAAACGTTCAAAAATATCACACAGATTTAAACGGCGTAAAATTGACTTTTTTACGGGTCCGAGAAGTTGGCGTCGACAAAGCGCAAACTTTTGTAAAAGAGCAAACGACATTCGCTCGTTCGCCCTTTAACACGTTGACTGCCACGCGTGTTTTCAACGAAATCTCCTTCAGGCCACGAGTGCCGCTGTACCAAGCGCACTTTGCTAGATTGCCACCGATATTTTAGATAACTTAAAATGCCCTAATTCGTTACAATGTCGAAAAGAAAAATGGAAAACTTATTTCTTAGTGAGTCAAACAGCAGTGAAAAAGAAAGCTGTTAAGAGGCTTACACAAATTCGGATAGCAGCGATGAGGAAGAAATCAGATTTCCTAGAAATAGAAATATAAATAGAATTACATCGTCTGATTCTGATTCGGATATTGATAAGTGCAATCGTAGTGATACTGAATGTAACGAAGATACTGTTGACGAGATTTTACAAGAATTGGTCATTGAGGAAGAAAGAAGAACTGATGATACCGAGGAAAGTACAATTCAATTTGATGAATGAAATGAATTTAGTGGTTGGCAGAAATCATTTTTTTCCAGAGACAGACGGTCTCATTAGGCAATTACCTGGCGATGTTAATCCATATGACGTGTTCGAGCAGTTCGTTGATGACGAAATAATAAATTTACTTGTATCAGAAAATTGCAACAAGGAAGGATGTAAATATTAGAAGATTTAGAGAATTATTAGCTGGAAAATTATTAGGGTTGTCTGAAAATACAAAAATCCTTGTCTTCGACGGAATCGGCATAATATCGCCGTTCGAAAAAATGATTTCGCAAGAAGCACTAGTCGCGCGTGCAAACTATGTTATGCGGATAAAAGACGTCGAACGGACCGATCAAAGACACGGGAGAATTTAAAGAAAACAACAACTTATTCTCCAAATTGTCCGACCAAACTCAGCTTTGTATAGAATGCTTCGAATTTTTACATTCTGAATAATTTTCTTAACAAACCATTTTCGTATTACTTTTATAACAATTCAATAGTTTTATTGCTTCCTGTGGAATATCTTTTCAAATACCTACGACGATCCTTCGCAAGTAGTCAAACAAGCGTCACCCGAATACGGATGACGCGGCCCTATCAGAAACTTTGCTGTCACCCGAATATGGGTGACGCGACAGTGAACGTGTTAAAATAAAATTACGATCAAACAAAAGAATTCTTCATCGACATAGCCGCGAATATTTTTCATCGACTCGCAAGTGGAATACGATTGACCACGATTTGTCCAACGAATAATTTTCGTTTGTCCGCTTTCCGGAAGACCGACGAAAAGATTTCGATTGGACAAATCGTGGACAATCGTATTGCACTTACGAATCGATGAAAAATGTTCGCGAGAGCGTCGATGACGAATTCATTGATCCGATGGTAATTTTATTTGAAAGGATGGACGAACGAACGCTTTTAGAAAAATTTGCAGATGCAAAGTTCACGGATCTGGCTTCTACGTATCTGACGTGGGTGGCAACGGTGCGTGCACTATAACAAGATACACGAGCACACTTTCACGTGTTATAGGCTATCGTTCTATTTATCTGGATCCGATATAGTTGATCCATTTTGTAGATCATGCACTCTGGTGAATACTTAGAAGGCTGACAGAGTCGATACGTTTGCACGTAATGGCAAGTTGGTTGAAAACCGAGCTCCACTGGGGGATTGAACGGTAATTTCATAAAATATAACGCGTCTCTGTGAGCGTTATTTTTTCCAGCCGTCCCATCTACGCTGTCTCCCAAGAGTATTGCCACTGTAGCACAACTTAACCGCTGCTCTCAATGCTTTTGAGAATAACCGTATGTACAATGTACATATTTTATCGTCACGTCCATGTAATTTCTCTATTCTTCGTACACATTGCAGGCCTCTCTCGCGAGCGATAAATAAATAACTAGGAAAGGGAAGAATAACGAGCGTTCACCGAAGCGCTGTCGGATACGCCTTCGAGTTGGGTCAAGGACACATGCGATGAATCGTCTCTCGTCCGCTATTTAACCCTCGCGTCTGTTACGCTATCCGGTCGCCGAGCAAGAGGAGGATGAATAATCGACAGGCGCGAAATGTCGAGCGCGCCAATTCCCAATTCTTGCTGTTCCATCGAGGAAACTCGCCACTTAGCTGAATCTGGTCGACACCGAAGGACATGGAGCGTTTAGAGCGCACGAAACAAGAGAAGAAGATGGGACGAGATACAGGAGCGTTTTAATAGAATACCGTGGGGCGGATAAAAGTTGGCAGAGACGACGGCGGAAGAGGAAAGGCGGAGCCGCGATGGCAGAACCCGTTCTTCTCCCTCTCCTATCTCTACATTTTCCTCTTTTAACGATACGCTTCTTTCTACTTCTGTCTCTATCAAAACATACACGAGCTTCCTATGGATGATCGATCGGAGGAGCAATCGTACGCAGAAATATCTCGCTCGATGAACCAGCCACTCCGCGATCGCGAAGCAACGAACTTGTCTCGCATCGTCCGCAACGTCGCGCACTGTCGGCTCCAACGGACGGAACTCGAGTCGACACGTTCGATCTGCCGATGGATCGGTTCGAAACTCGCGCTCTACGAGTTGGCGTTCACAGTTGCAATTGCAGGTTGGCTGCCGATGCGACGCAACGCCAACTCCCACACCGCCAGCCGACTCGCCGTCCGCATGCACACTGACACTGACGCTCCCTACAAGCTTGCACCGCGTTACCCTCTTCTCCTCGCTTCTCCTCTTCTCTCCTCTCCTCTCCTCTCCTTTCCTCTCCTCTCCTCTCCTCTTCGCTCCTCTTCTCTCCTCACGCTGCTCCATGGCGTTCTGCGTTTCCTCCAACTCCCTCGCACTCGACGTTCTTCGTTGCTTTTGCAGTCCGCGCGCTCTCCATCCTCTCCTTGCCGACTCTGTCACCCTTCCATCTGTCTTTCTGCGTCATTCACCTCTGATCTTCTCTCTTCATCTTCAACGTCTTTCGTTCCGTTCTCCGTTCCATTGCTTCCCTTTTCTCTTTTTTCTCTTTTTTCTCCTCTCCTCTTCTCTTCTTCCGCTGCCGTCTCTGGCTTCCGGTTTCTCGCGCATCGATTAGCCCTTGCTGGTTCGCTGCCAATCACGTCGTCTCTCCCTTTGACCTCGATCTTCCTTCACGAGGACCTCGCGTAGCATTCGTACGAGCAACTGCTGTACCAACGAACTCGGCTTCCCAACGATACAACGTTACGGCAATTTGGTCGTCGCAGTCTATCAACGACGAAACTTCACATTTTCGGATGGACATATTAGGTTGTCGGAAAAGACGAAGAAAATCTGTCGATGTTTTTAGAACGAAATGTTTTAAATCATCACCGTGTCTTGTCATATTACTTGTTTTATGTTTAACACGTAAAAATTGCTATGCGATAAACAAAATATCCTTTGAAATACTCTTATTTTAAACCCATGCAAACATTCAGGATTTAAAGATTTCTCACATATAAGTTTTGATGAATTTTCAGTACAATTAATGTCATCTTTCATATTTATTCGGAGCTATAACAGATTTTAGTTTTCTATTTATGTAAAATGAATAAGAATCAAAATGTTCATTTGTAGAGATGAGAATTGTCATGTTTGCGAAAACAAAGCAACGGTAATGCGTGCATATTCTAACAAATAGCTGACGACTCGCATTATTATGTGGAAAAGTATCATAACAAATATTAACAAGACAGAAAATGAGCTTCATTTGTTTATAATTATATTTAACTATATATTTATTATTTTAAATCTGCGTGTTAAAAAACTGTATAACCTACATTAATTTTGTACACACTGAGAACATGTAAATTTAATTTGAAAGGAATTTTTGCGTAAATAATTAAGGGAAAGGCTGGTAGTAAAGGTATTAGGTTGTCCGAAAAGTTTCTTTCGTTTTTATCGGGAAATAATAGACGCACAACGTTTTTTCTTTTATATTACTTTCTTGAATTACGTATAATGCATTTTGTTTTGTTGAGATAAACACCGTGACATTCCACAGACTTGGTTTCACGTTTGTACGAAGGTGCACTGTTGTAAAAAACACGTTTGCGAAAGAAAGATACTTTCCGGACAACCTAATATATTGTACATGATAGAAAAATATATAGATGTTAGATATTCAAATAAAAAGGGTTTGTGGCCTTATGCGTTAGATTTTTTCAACTGCCACAGACCAGTGGAATGAAAGATGTCGATCGTCTGTCTGTTAAGGGACCAAGTGGATTTGGCCGAGTTTTATCTATTATTATTAATATTATTTTATTTATTATACTATTATATAGCATTAATCGAGGTACGTGTAAAATTTGCTTGCAATAGAGGCATAAGTTTCCAACTCAAATGGCCTTAAACGCACTAACATTGCATGCTACATGAAATAACGTAAATCCTTGGAGTAAATAAGAAGATCGATTATGGAAAATCGAGTTTATTTTGAGAATAAATTAAATTCTATCCAATAACAATTAATAGCAAATCTATTACAAATTATACTTGGAAAATCGATTTTCCAAGCGTTAAATTACCGATCATCTCTAGTGATTTACTCCGTTCAGTAAAATGGCTGCCGGTAAAACAAAGTAAAAGTAAAATATGTCGGTTGGCGGGAAGTTTGAATTCTATAGAGAATTTACATAGAAATTTCTATAAAATTTATCAAAAGTTTCCTACTGTTTCAAACAGAATTTAGCTACGTAATAATATCAAACGTAATTGCACCATCGCAGCTGCTTATCGCTGCAAACTGTTCGATCGACGCTAACCGCGCAATTGAATCATCTTCGTCGTCTACTTTCGAACGGAAGTTGGTTTACGTCGTTCGTAGGGGCGGTGATCGGTTGCTCGTCTTTTTATTCGATTCCCGCGTCGATTTACGTATCCTCACGCCCCATTGTTTCGACCCACCGCGCCGCGAAATACGAAACGGAGCGGAAGCGGCCCCAAGGATTTGTTTCCTGCGCTCCTATTTCACATATTGCCTGCTCGTTCCACGTTTTTCTCCTCTCGGCTCCTTGCTACGAACTTACGCCATAATCACGTCGGCTACGCTACGCTTTCTCTAACGAGTCAGTTTTATCAGAACAAATTCTACGTTGTTTGGTATTTCATAAGACAGACGAACAGTCGATACGATCGATAGATTATTTTGTAGATTTATTTTGTTCATTAGGTTCTACACTGTATCAGCGGGTGTGCCGATGTTTAATGGCCAGTCTACTTAGAAGCAAAATAAAGAGACGCGTCATGGAAGATCGACGCTCTTTCAGCTACGCGAAACGGTCGCGAAAGAAACTAAACGGTTGACGAACGATTCACGAGATTCTTAACTTTTATCGCTGTCTCATCCCTTCGTTTACCTACGCGATGATATCCTGCGAGGAATCTGTTGGGGAAACGAGGTCAAAGGACTGGAAAGCAACGTCCTCGCGAGCGGAGACGTTGGCTTCCACCCAAACTACGACTCGATAGCTAGCGAGTTCAAAATTTCAGGCGACTGTAGCAGAGAATCGTGAAACGTCTTTGCGACAGATTTCCCAACGGATTATCGCGAAATCTTTTTTATTACGCAAGCTTATCTCCGTAATCCGCGAGACAGTCGAAAACACGAGGCGGACAAAGATAGTCGTCCGTTCGTAAACTGGTTTCTAGCGCGTCGATCGTAACGTTGAAAAGGAAGAAACGATACGCGCGATGCGCAAAACAACCTTGAAAAATCCTCAACAGATTAGCCGTGAACGTTGATCGTAATTTTCATCCGAACGTTTCCATTCCACCGGAAATATTTTCGCCGGATTCTTTTCACTGACCGCGAGAAACGCGATCGATTCTCGTAACCCAGTTCTTCTTCGCGAACGTAATAATTCGTCGAGCTTTTCCTCTCGGAAAATGCGCCCGCCAAGCTGGCGAGAAAATAAGAAGATAGAGAAGAGAAGAGAAAAGAGGAAAACGTAAGTAATAAGGTGGAGAATTTGTGAGAGCGCTGGCTAAGGGTGTAACCCGGTCGATAAACCGGGGTGGGTGCGGTCCTTCCTCATCTCTCCTGCCCCACAGCTCCGACCCCGACCTCGGTCTGACCCCCTCGCCCCACCACAGTCGTCGACCCAACTCTTCTCTTCCACCTTTCACCGACACACGATAACCCACTGAAGAATGCGTGCACGCACCCATCGCGCTCATATCGCTCGTACACCTACAGTCGCCTTAGCAATTGGACACGGCACATCTATCTGTTTGTTAGTTTCAGGTGGACGGTGCAGAAATTGCACTTTCTAGGTTGGCAACTAAGTGATTGCGGATTTTGACAATACCACGTAATGACAAAACCCGCAGTCACTTAGTTGCCAACCCAACAATATGCAAACTGTGAAAAGGAAAACGTGAAATTCAAACTTGCGAGTAACCAGGGTAACGTAAAAACGTCTCGACTCTTTGGTTATTTCTCTGCTCGTCATTGGTCGGCGTGATTCTACGAGAGAGAATATAGAGTAGGAATGTTGTCGTTTCCGAGCAAATCGGCTTTGAAAATTTGACAAATACGCTGGAACTTGATCGATCGTCGATTGGACAGCAACGAATAATCGACAGAAGGTTAAACTACGTGTAAAAATAAGTGAAAAACGTAGAAGGAGATTGGTTTCGTAAGCTGCTTCTCCCTTCCGGGGAAGATAAATTTTCGAACGCGTCGTGCGCGTGTGCCATGTTCGGTTCTTAACTAAACATATTCGAAGTCTATTTGCGTGAAAACCATGGAGAATATTATTTTACAATTTTATTCTCGCGTAATAAGAACCTCCTGCCGATTGTTTATTCATAGCCAGCCTGTGCCCAGCCTCTAAAGTATATTTGATAAAACTTTCAAACTCCACTTTATCGGATACAGATACAACGCGTCACATGGAAAATTTGTTCCTTCGTATAACGACCAGTTAGAAAGCACCATCCTGTATAAATAAGCTCCCTATTACACTTCATTTTGCTTTATTCATTCTGTCATTCATTACCTATCCATTGCTTGTATTTTTTATCTCACAATAAACGCTTCTCTCTTCGCTTTTGTCCCTCGCTTCTGTACTCTTCGCTATTGAACACTGAGCTATTCCTGTATTGTTTGCTTTGCATAAGAAAAGCAGATTTAAATATCCTGTTGCTTATCGAATCAGAATACGAAGCATTTGTCGTAGTCCGAATACACGTGAACAATTTCTCCCTAACAATAACGTTTAAATCGCGCGATAGAATTCTTCTCTGTTCGTAACGTAGACCGGACGATCGCGCTTCCTATCACGCGCCTCGCCATTTCTATTTCTCTTGGCAACTAAGTGATTGCGGAGTTTTGTCATTACTACCTAATGCCAACCCAATATAAACTGTCTGAGGTGTAATAGTAGTAGTTGTCGCGATAGTGCTGCTGCTGCTGATGTAGACGTCGCTATAAACTACTGCTACTTTCTTCTCATTTATGTTCTATGGAAGAAAAATCGGACTACGGGCGCCGGGATTCGAACTCGTGTCTCGAACGTTCGTAACCTAAGGCGCTAACTACTGCGCTACCGTCGTCCGGTGGAAGTTAGTATCGAGTGGCGGTATTTGTTGTCGAGTGCCGTCACATGTCCATAAAATTTCTATAAACTGTTTCTAGTATTAACACGTCGAAAATTTGTATTTGTATCGATCCAACAACTACGATATACACTATCGTATAGACGTTGGAAAAATCGTCCTGCCTCTTTCTATCTGTCTAATTGTCTAATTTATAGTCTGTTAAGAATAAGTGCAGATGTCCACGTATTTTTGAGCGGCAGTATGCGATTAGAGTCTTACGACGTAAAGTGTATGACCGGCGACGACTGTCGCGAAAGGTTTTCCGAAAAATCGAAAGAGGTTGACCGGAAAAGCGCGAGCGAGAATGATTTACTTTCGAACAAAGTTAACAGCGGGTCGCAAGTTCACAGGGAGGTCGACCTATTTCGCTCGAATAACTAAGCTTTATGGTACCGCAGGGTGGATACTAGCGTTTCCATGAAAAAGAAACAAAGACGTCGAGTAACGAGTAGGGAAAAGTAACTCTGTGTCTTTGTACATTTTCCTAGAATCAATCATAAAAAATGTCAAATAATCTGAACTTTGATTCTCGTGGACGAGATGCTTCGCGACGCGACGAAACTTCCTTCTTTTGAAAGTTGACGAGCGCAATCTTTTCCTTTCTTTCTTCCTTTTTTTTCTTTTTTGCTCAACATGTGCTTTGTATTCAACGCGTCTGCATATAGACAAAATAGAAAAAAATCTTCCAGTGCGCCAGTAATTCGTATGGTTTAAATAACAAAGTTGCTGACAAAAATCGACAAAAATGTTCCCCTACTTATGGGCGACAGTATTCTATGAGATTGTCTTCTTTAACGCGACGTATGGTCCGCAAACGGATTTAACCACTGCGCGATTCTTCTTGTTGCCTTACACCTTCTGATCGCCTTACGAAACAAACGCGAGACTCGTTTCAATTTATTTCAACGTGTATGCAAATTGTGACTGTATTTCTGTGTGTCTTAACTGTGTAAAAAATCCGTTTTAACACTTTGACTGCCACGTTGGTCACGGTTTCTCTTGTGACGCCAGGGTGGTCATCGGTGACCGGAGCGCTTCAACTTCTTACAATTGTAAAAATTGTATGAAAATTGACAGTTAGGGAATTTTGAATATAGCCGATAAATAGAAGATACTTTGAAATTAAAAGTGGCCCATTGGACGATTAAACATTTTTACTAGAACATCAATAAAAAAAATGAGAAGAAATCTTGCATCTAACGGTGCAATGTGTTAAAACACTTTAAACATAAATGTAGCTCATCGATACAATCTGGACGATAGGTGATCACCTTTTTCGTCCGATTCATAGCAATTTTTAACCCTAACTGTTTAACATTTTTTTTATACCACTCTCTGCAAAATTTTCGTGCCAGGTACGTTTGCCCTTCTTTCATCTGCATTTCGTGTCGCAATCTTTGTCGAATAAGTATATTTGACAGCTCTGGTGAATGGCACTGTGTGAGGTGCATTGCGAGCGCCATTCTAAAATCTGATTGGTTTTTGTTTCTGTTGCTTGTTTATAAAATATCATCGCGTTTGAAATTTATGTATTTAACAATAACAGTTACGCCCCGAGGCCTACTATAGGCCGTGCTCCTAACCGTCTCTCTTGGTACTACAGTGTCGCAGACAGATCGTCTTACATAGCCGGCGAAATATACACAATGTAGCGATAAGCGCATAGTTGTGTGAAGCAGCTAGTTCCGAAAAACATCGATTCGCCTTCGGTCCGTTATTTTACCTACACAAAGAAGATGGCATACGTGATCATAGGCGCGAACGGTTGCGAGACCCGAGCGTGGTGGGGGTTGTCTCCCAGAGAAGACAAAGGAAAAAATCGAAGGGCAGTCAGTGTCATTTGAGAATTCAAACCGAATGCATCGAGAAGTTCAGAGGAATAACAATATATTCTGCACGTTTTGCCTACGACGAAATAACGAATGCGAATGGTTTGTTGAAATAAACGAAGCTTTGTTATAATATGTCGCTATCAATTGTTACCAAGGCGCGACGGTAGTCACCCGTGAGCACCAAGAAGATGAACGATCCATTGGGGAGGAATGTTGTTTTACATCATCAATTTATTATTATTTTGCCATTATATGCTTTGAATAATAAAAATACTCCCGTGGTGTCGTATGCGAAACACGTGATTTCGGCGTGGCAATCAAAGTGTTAACTGTATAAAAAGAAAGAAAAAGGAACGTAATTCGTTTGCAAAGGATACGATCGCTCGATTAAAATTCAACGTTGTTTCTCTTCCGTTTGGCAAGGGACGATCATAAATGGTACGCCACAGAGGTACGTGGGTTTGAACCAGCCGCCGCTCCTTTATCGCCGACAGCGGAAGAAGAAAGCTTGGCTAAGAGAGGGAAATCCTCTCTTGCACACTCGGCATCCGAGCAAACGAAAGTTGCAGACTTCTAAACACGTAGCTCGACGCCCGGATACAGCCAGGAAACGAGGCGAAAGAAGGAAACACAGGAGGAAAGAAAAACCTAAGCCGAATCTAAGCGTTTTCGCGGCATCGATCCCCTCGCCTCTCCCCGAACGCGCTTATTCCTTTGGGCTACGACCTGCTCGTTTACTTTTCTAGTTTCTGCTTCTCCTCGCCAACTCCGTCGCTGGGAATAGAACGTTACGATTACAATGTTCCTCTCGGTCCTCTCGATTAAACTCTTTGTCACGCAAAGTGAGAGAAACGCGAGCAAAATGTCGAATACGACAGCGCGGATCGGACTCGTTCTTGAAATACGTTGATCGAAAGAACATTTGGAAAATAGAAACGCAACTACGGCGATTGATCTGCCCGCGTCTACGCAGTAGAATGAAAGAAACTCGAGCAAGGCGTTCGACGTAGCGTTATAAATCGCAGCTGCGAAACCATCGAAACGAAACATTTTGAGAATGATATTTCACGATATCGCGGATTATCTTGCAAATCTGTAGTTGAAAAATCCTTTTCTAAATTTCATCGAAGCATCGAAGAGCCGAGGTGAACTGCAGAGCAACGAAAAGTGTTTTTCGCGCTAATCGATATAAAATCAATAATTGGACTGGAAGGCGCTCGCAGGCAGGTTGCAGAAGCCCGTGCGTGGGGCAGGGCAAACGCAATTTACGCGGCGAGATCGAAATTCGCTTGGGCCGCCGCAATTGGGTCACCGATTCGTTCGGCACAGGTCGAGTTAATTTTAAGACGTCTCGTTATTTCCATCGAAAACAACGTCGACAGCTTTGTATTTCGTTTAGACTAAGCGAAACTGTTGCTCGAACGTGGAAAACGCGAAGAAACAGGAGGAAAGTCGAAGAAACGACGTCCGTGGAAATTTGTCGTTTTAACGCGGTCCCGCGGAGGCGGTGGTCGAAACGATTAATCGATAGCGCATCGAGAGGAACCTCGAACGCGCCACACACGCCGGAAACGACAAAGGATTCGTCCTGGTAATTAGGTCACGTAAATCGGCAGCATTCGGCCGATTCCAGACGATCGTAAAACATAACCTGTCGCGACCTCCGCAATCCCGAGATTCTGATCGAAACGCGTGCAGAGAAACTGGGCCACGGCGGAGTCGCGTATCTACTTTGATTCGTCGTTTTGTACGCCTGCGATGGTAATTGCTGTGAAAGAACAAAGAAGAGAGTGATACGTTCGTCGTTGGAGAAATTGGAATGGACTGTGAGTGTCAGGTTTCGCGTGTATTTAACGCTATAACCCTGGCTCTCGGTTCGTATTCTTCTGTGGTTTAACACGTTGAATGTCACGCCAGTTTCACGAGATTTGACCGTGGCGCCACGATCAACTTTTTATTATGCGATGCATATAACGTTGAAATATTACCTACAAGAGATATTTTACGGTATATAGTCATCATTGATGAATTTATCTCACTGAGGTCACCGGTGACCCATATGGCGCTGTAGCGTAGTTTCGTTCGATTCGATTATTTTTTTCCGATCACCAATTATCTCATATTGTTTCTTCGCGTTGCTAAATAATTGTTCTATGTTATTACGTCAGGGATCTACCATAAACCGTAATCCATCCGTCGATCATACTTCGTACTCGTTTTTACTTGCAAACTTTCTACCATTGTGGAATAAAATTCGGAATTTTATTTTGTACGATCGTTATAGTAACTAAATAAGTTTCGATCGATAGACAAGCTTTGCTATTTTGAGAAAATTTCCTACAATACCACCTATTGACAAAATCGGCAATCGCTTAGTTGCCAACACAGTACAAACCATCCTCGACTGTGAGAAACTTTCTTGCCCATGGAAAGAGCATGACATCGAGTCGCAAATGATTGAAAACACACGCAGTAAAGTAGATTATACCAAGGACTCGCTATCTACATAGCGAATTAATTCTAGGAATAGCGTAGACGGAATAGAAAAAGAAAGAGAATAGCCTTAAACTGAAAAACAAGAGCGGAAGAGATAAAATCCTTTCTTTCTCTTCGTCTCGTTATAGACTACGTGGAACTGGAACACGCGTAACGGCCAACACCTGCGTCAATCGTACAGCCTTAATTCGTGTTAAATTTTCAACCAGTCATAGATCGAAGAATCGGTAATTCCTTATTTTTATTCCACTCTTCTTAACACTTTACCGACCGATGGCCGATTAATCGGTTCTTTGTCGTCGACGCTTATCGACCGATAGCCTATTAATCAGCGTTCTGTCGCCGACGATCTTTCTCATTATTTGAGCAGTAATTTGTTATTTAGTACTAAGGTATCTTGCTCAGTTGCGTCAGTTACGTTGCTTTGTAAGCTCCCACGGTTTTATACCAATTTGAAAAACATACCGTTCGCGATGAATGAAAAGAATGGTATTGGAGAGTTTAAACCGAAACAGAACCTGCGTCTGAGCTGCCGGTCGGACGTGCGTATGCTGTTGGACCGCTAACGGTCGGTAAAGTGTTAAAAACAATTTCTCTTTTAGGGAAAAAAATTTTTCCTACTCCTTTCAAAAATAAAAATTGCACCAAAATACGATGCAAGGCAGGTTCCCGTTGGTCGAAGGGGGTTGCGTTTCGATCGTTGGCTCCTGCCACGTCACGGTCCAAGTTCGCGCGCGTTAAGTGGGTCAGCAGGATGCAGGCGCAACGTATACTACGAATGGCCGTTTACCTAGTAAACGCAAAGTGCATCCCTTCGTTCCGCTCGTTGTCGTAAAGTAACTACCATCGCTGTATATCTTCGACGAGGGAATGGGTGGCGCGTGCACGTTCTATCCCACGTAAAATAAAGTAACGACGAAAGAAAAGGGTCGTGGCGAAAGTAACGATTCACCCGATGCGTAGGCGGAGGCGATTAAAAAACCAAATCATCTGGTTGGCAGGCGGTTTGCCGCGAAGCGAACCTACCATCTTTCCGACGATTATCTCGCGAAATGAGGTTCAGGAGACCTACTCTCTCGGCGTTCTACCTCCATTTTCTCGGAACAAGCGAATAAGCGATCGAGCGAGAATGGAAAGTTGGAATGGAAAAGGGAATTCGCTTGTTCGCGATGGGGTAATTCGGCGAACGTAAACAAACGCTCGAATGCGCTCGTTTAAAGCGCTCCCCTCGCGCGTTCCAACGTTTACGCGGCTTAAACTGTCGCAGCAAATTTCCAAGCAACGATTTTAATACAAACCGAGCATTGTCGCGTTCCCTGCGAGTCAGGAAAATTAACGAAACGAAGCGGGAAACGCCTGGTTGGTGAACCGAGGGCGCAGGTGGACAGAGAAAGGCGCAGAGATGAAACAGTTTTGCGCAATAATGGCTCGATCGAACTCTTTTTTCAAACGCGACTGCTCCAGAGGTGGCATACTTTTACCGGTCAACTACGGCTACGTGGAACGCGTTATCGACCGAGACCGTGTCGATCGCCATTATTGGGTCAAAACTAGTCGTATGAATTAGATCGTCGCTTCCTTACCGTCCAACGATACGCAATGCCTCCAGACGAAAATACGCATGCCGACTTGAGAACGTGAGATTTCGCGGCCGACGATCAAGCATTCGCCGAATGATTCGGCGAGGGCTGCAGTTCGAGCGCACCAATCGAGCGGTGGATCCGCGTCACACTTGTTCCTCTTCGATCTCAAGGGACAGGCTCTGCGAGATCGTGGCGGAAACACGCCTCGCGGCAACGTACTCCTCGAATATCCAAGTGTCTGACTCGCTTGGCCAGCATCGTCCGAGTTTTCTTCGATTTGTTTCCCCTTGGCACTGACGCCTGACCACGGTCAACGTTGGTCTGACGATCGATTTGACCGACGATCGATGAGCGATGGAAGCCGAACAATGCACGATAACGATCTTACGCGAGGCAAAGATGCGACGTAACTGTTCTCGGCAGGAGCAGCGCTGCCACAGGGAGGGACAGACAGATCGGAGGCTGCCGCCGCCGACGCTGCTGCTGCTGCTGCTGCTACTAGCGGAGGTGCTACTGATAGTAGCAGTGGTGGTATCGTAACCACTGCCGACAGCGGAAGCACGCGCGGGGTGTGTACACACCCGGGACACGACCGAGAGGAGGACTCGATAGAATACTGTCGAGGAAGAGAAGAGCGGAAAAGAGAAAGAAAGCAGGCGAGAGAGAGAGAGAGAGAGAGAGAAGCAACGAAGAGGGAGAGGAAATTGGAGGAAAGGAGAACGGGTTGCGGGGAATTGAGGTGCAAAGAAGGAGGATCGGGGGTGTGCAACCTGCGCGCAAGCGTGGAGGAACAGCCACAGGGTGTAGCCGCTCTCTGCCTGTCAACCTGCCTGCCTGAGATGCACGTTCGCCACAGCTGAGAAACTCAGATACTTTGTCGTTTGGTCGGTAATCGGCCTTTCAATAACGCGTCCCTTATCGTCGTCTCACCCAACATTTCCCTTAGCATTTCCTCCTATAGGGCTAACGCGTACCTGCTACCTAAGTGGCAACCAACCGACGTACGATTCCTCGACGAAAGATGAGATGATTCCTCGGAAGATGTGGAACAAAGTTTCTGCGATCGACGCTTCGTCTTTGGCAAAGACGATGTTGACAATCTGATTGATAGATGTGTACTAACATCAAGTTTCTATTAATATTTAAAGAGAAATGGCTCAAGATGCCAGAAGATGCAGCAACATCTGACGTTCAAATTGTACGCCGAAGATTTTAAAATGTTCGATCTTTTCCTCGACTGGAACTTGCATCGGATCGACAACGTATTAGGTTGTCCGAAAAGTGTCTTTCTTTTACAGACACCTCTTTTACAACGATGCATCTTTATATGAAACTTAATGTGTCGAACGTGGTGATCTTTGTTTCGATAGAACAAGATGGATCATACGTAATTCGATAAATATAAAATAATAATAATATAAAATAGTATAAAATAATATTAATATAAAATAACAGAAAATAATAATAATATAAAATAATAATGATATAAAATAATAATAATATAAAATAATAATGATATAAAATAATAATAATATAAAAGAATAATGATATAAAATAATAATAATATAAAATAATATATAATAATATAAAATAATATAAAATAATAATAATATAAAATAATGTAAAACGGAAAATGTAGTGCATCCATTATTTTCTTATAAAACGAAAGAAACTTTTCGGACGACCTAATACAAGTTTGCATCTTAGAAATCAACGTTCCAAATTAAGATTATCATCAACTTTTCGATAAATAATTTGTTTACGTAATATATCACAAAACATGAGATATATCGTCATGTCCGAACTAACGGATACGAAAGATCAAGGTAAGGGCTAACTAACGTTGTTTTGCGTTGGATGAAAGATCGCGCCAGTTGGCTGAACTTTGGTCGACGAACAGTCATACGACCTATTTTCTTCCTATTATTTACTTCGAAATGGTCTCTGCGGAAATATAACGCGAACAGGCGCTTGAACGCGTAAAAGAAAAATGCTACAGACTGTGCAGCCAAGAGTGAAAGAACTCACGTATATCTATATATACAGAGTGTCTCATTTTAATCGATCCACGCAAACGTCTCCAAGCTAAACATTATTCGAAGATAAAAGTCGCTTGGTTTCTTGAGAGGCGCGTCGTGCTCCTTCCGAGGTTCCAAAGCGACCTTTTTCTTCCAAATGGAACCGTACATTTTCCACGAAATTAACATTGCAACATCTTTTTAAACGTTTTAAGCATTTTCAGATACAAGCAGCGCGATTCTTTTTTCGTTGAGAATTATTATAAAAACTACATCGAACGGTATATCGGGTTGGCAACTAAGTGATTGCGAGTTTTGTCAATACCACGTAACGACAAAGTCCGCAATCACTTAGTTGCCAATCCAATATAACAAAGCCACATAGTCCCGTTCGAAGAAACAGAGATCATCGGTCGATATATAGTTTAGAAAATATTACCTTGGGTCGATTAAAATTAGACACCCCGTATAGTATAGCAGAGAAAATTTATCGCACATCTTTCAAATAGCACGCTTCGTCGCGTGCTTTATCCGGTTGTGAAATTTCAGCAGGCGTTTGTAAATAGCATCAGACGACACCTGCAGGTTCGTTCGAACGATCAACGTCGCGTCTAACTCGTCATCGACTATCTCTCGTTCGGGAAGAACGCGCCGGAAACGGAAAGACATATTTCTCGTCTTTTAAACAAAACCAATTTTAAAGCTCGCCACGCTGTTAATCAATTGCACATCAAAGCTATCTTTATGTTTTTGGTTTTCAGGAGCAGAATTAAATTTTTCTCATCTTCTGCAACATTTACCGACCGATAGTCGGTTAATCGGTTTTTTGTCGCCGACGCTTACCGATCGATAGCATATTAATCGGTATTTTGTCGTCGACAATCTTTCTCATTATTTGAGCAGTAATTTGTTATTTAGTACCAAGATACCTTGTTCAGTTGCGTTGTTTTGTAAGCTTCTACAGTTTTATACCAATTTGAAAAACTTGCCGTTCGCGATGAACGAAAAGAATGGCATTGGAGAGTTTAAACCGAAACAGAGCCAGCGCCAGGCAGAATCTGCGCCTGAGCTGCCGGTCGGACGTGCGTGAACCGCTAGCGGTCGGTAAAGTGTTAACAATTTGAATATGCTCACGTTGGAACAAAGCGTAGAACCAAAGAGGACGTGGCCGTACTTTTGAACCCTCCATCGGTATATTTGGTGGTTTCCGACTAGTAATTTTAAGTAATCTCGCATTTTTTCCATATCTTTGTTTAAATTTCGCTCTGCTTAAGAAATGTTAATGGCAATCTATCAAATTATTTCCTTTCTTAACATTGAAATACTTTTGTTAAGTCACCGTTATTCTTGCTGTTGGTATATTTCTACATATTACGCGCATTCTGTACATTTGTCCGCTCTTCGAAAATGTATAAATATCTCTAATCGAATTGAAATGCGTTAATTTTCGAAAATTCATCGATGTTACGTGATAATAAAATTTCGCTTGGAAATTCGAAAAATGAACGTCGTTCGTGCACTTTGATACGGCAACAATAAACGTAGCTTAGAAAACAATACACGTGAAACGTGTGCATACGTCACGAGATGACGCAGCCTTCACCGTCACAGGATTAACCTTTACGCCGCGATATTCGACTACGGTGAAACACTGGCGTGTTCCAGTTCACAGAAACATTTCATTTTAATCCACCTGTCGTTCAAATGTATCTTTTTGCTCTCGAATGATCGAGAAGGACGTGTACGTAACGACAGAACAAGAATGCAAAGGAAAAATCGAATAATTCCATTTCTGTTGGGTCTTTGACTTTGGTATCAACTCAGCGATGAAAATCGAGTATAGTGATACGGCATGATTGAAAATAGGGCAACCCGTGAAAGTATAATACACTTAAACGTTGTACACAGCGATAAAGTTAAAACAACTGCAGAAAACAAACGACACGACTGCTTCTACATTTACGAGAATAGGATAATATGCATACGCGTAATCGTAAAACAAATATAAAAAAGGAAATCGTGGCTTGGTAATATGAAATTGCTTCGAAGCATACTATTGGGTTAGGTTTTGTTGATTTTGTCAATACCACGTAATGACAAAATCCGCAATCACTTAGTTGCCAATATAATATGGACTGTAACACGCTAAACTTAAAAAGTATAGTTTACACGTTTAATAAGTATATTGCACGGATATCTACGCGTTTATGAGAAAGGGGAATAGTCGAAATGCAGCTCGAGACAACTAAAATTCTAACGAGGCGTCGTTCTATTAGACGTAAAGTATCGTAGAAACACGATCATGAAAAACATAGATGAACCCGGCGAAGACAACTTTCTCGTTTCGAGCGATCATAAGACGTCGAAACGAATGTACAAATTGCAAAAATTCGCGCGTTTTCTTCTAAAGGAAAGTCGATATTTATTCAGTGGAAATTGAACGAACTTTGTGAGTTATTGGGTTGACAACTAAGTGATTGCGGATTTTCTTATTACCGTCTAATGGTACAGCTGGGAAAATTGAAAAACTTCATTTCTAAAAGTTTTTAGCAACAAGGGTTGGTCTGCAGCACGATACGCCTATAACTTCAAATACATCTTCAAGCGCTTGATTTTCTTCTGCTCATTTTGGATTTTTAATTTTTCCCACTCCGTTTCATACTCTGATATCCAATCTCTGGCTTTTTGCGTTCCATCAAATTGCTTTAAGCCGAAGTTTGCTTCTTCTTTCTCATAATTCCACATTTTTCCTTAATAAGTTACGAAGTGGTTCCAGAAGTTCGCAGGCATCTTCTATAAATTTAGAATAAAAATTCATTTTCCCCAGTAATTGTCTTACATTTTTTTTGTCCTTTGGGCGTTCAAATTCGCGTATTGCTCTCAGGTTATCTCTTCCTAGTCGCACACCGTTTTCTTCCATCATGCGACCAAGATATTTTACTGAATTTTTTGCATAATTACCACCTAACGACAAAATCCGCGATCACTTAATTGCCAACGCAATAATTTCCAAAACAATTACTTTCGTATACAGCAGAAAAAAAGGAATTTAATTTATCGTCGATTTCGCCCATAGCAAATAGTAGATAAAACTGGACCCGATAGAAAAACCTAACAACCACCGTTTCCAATTGTTAGTTTGCCATTCGTTCTCACTTACACTTCGATAGCGTTCACATACTCTGTTTCTACTGGGATCGATCGAAGTGTGCGGATACTCGCGAGCTTTCGCGTAATGACGAGAATCGTCATCCAAGGGACGAGGCATTTTGCGTCCGTTATCTCGTCACTGTAAACCGAGAGAATGCTCCGACCTTGTTGCATCAGGTCCTCCGAATCGGTTATCGAAAATCGATGCTGTTCTCGCGGCAGAGCTTTGTCGCGGCCAATTCCAGCGTTCCGTGGACAAATAACATAATCACCAGGGAAATTGTTCGAGAATACAGAGACAAAGAGAGGAAGAATAGAAAAGAAACCGGGCGTTCCACGAACATGAAAAACTAAAAGCCAGAGAGAGAGAGAGAGAGAGAGAGAGAGAGAAACGTAATGTAAAAGAGCGACGACGAGAAGAAGAGTTGCTTCTTACCTTCTCTGCCGAATTTACGCTTCTTTTTTCCAAGACTGGTGCCGGCTGAGGAGCTCTTGCCGGAGCTCTTGTCCTTGCTCTTCCAGCGCATCAACATGTTTCGCAAACGCTTCAGCGTCTCGAAGATAGATCGTTGCGCGTCATTCGAAAATACCGCGCGCGCGCATGCGCGCGCGTTCACGATACTCGGCTGCAGTTGGATCGCGCTATCGTCGATCGACTGGCGCGATCCTGCGCCGATTTCCGCGTTTCCACGCCATCTTCTCGTTTCCTTGTCCCGTGCATCACAAACGCCAACGCGTATTATCGTCGTTCGTTTACTTCGAACCGATCGCCTCTAGGCGTTCGCCGGTCGAAAAGGTTGCGTGCGTTTCTCTTATCGCTCGATCTTCATTCCCGAATTTAGCGAACGGTTGGGAAAAAGAATCGCGAACGAGCTTTCGCGTGGAAGGTTAGATGGTTGGAGAATTACGAGAACTGGCAGTGCCGATGAAGATTCGGCCGCCTCTCACGTCGCCATTTTTCGCACGCGAATTCCATTTCGCTCGCCGCGGGTGGGTGGCGTACTCGGAGCACGCTACGTACCGAACCGGATCACTGGGTCAAAGGAACCGGCCGGCCCTGCCAACGCTGCCAGTCCCGTTCGAGATATTCGATGAATGAAATTAATCGCGACAGATCGAATGCAAATTGCCTACGTCCGTGTTACATCGCAGGGAGAATTCTCAGCCGAGGTACGTTTATCTCGAGCGCGAAACGACACTGGATGGAGGCTGTGTGGGCCAACACTCGAATCACACGCGCGTTATCGCAAAACCAATGAATATTCCACTTTTCACGGATTATCTTGATAAGCGAGGACGTGGCGAATTCTGAAGCGAAAAATAGCCATTCGGAGATTATAGAATTACTTGAAAGAAGAAGGAGAAGAGAAGCAGCGAGAAGAAGACGATGAGCAGGAAAAAGACGAGGAAAATGATCAAGTGTATCCTGCTCATGATCCCGTCGGTCTTCCAAATCGATAGGTCCACCTCGTATTTTAAGCAATATGGAGCTGCACTTCCAGTGCTATCGACCGTTTCTTGCGAACGAAGAAACCAGCACAGTCGATGCACCGTCACCACGCGTTGTTACGATTCTTCCCTGCACACGTACGCAACTATCAACGCCTATACACCAGGCAGTTAACTGGCAGGATACGCGTGGTACAATTGCCTTGACACATGTAGCGCAACCAGCAACCTCAGACACCAACTTGATTACACGGTGAAGGTCGTGACCGAGGAAGAACCAACAGCTATATATACATGTATATGTATACAAGCATATGCACACGCGTTCACCGACTGCTACTACGAGCAGCTTCCTATCATCGAGTAACGCGATGTGACTGCGTATCGCGGACGTGAGGCAGCCAAAGCGAGAGATTCGCTCGGTGTTGCACACTCGCCAGTGACCATCTACCGAGAAACGACTAACTCGACGATGTCGAAGAAGAAGTCACTAAACCTAAGGATCGTGGAATTGTCGGAGGAACGATGGTCGCGAAACGAATTTCGAGGCGATTGAGAGAGAGAACGATAGCACCGGTCGACAGAAGGGAGAACCTCGCGTCAACTAGCAGCGACTAAACCGTCGTGTCACCGGCACGCCACCGCCACCCTCGAGGTTGCTGATTCCTCCAACGATCGCGGCCAGCATCGCTGCGCGCTCCTCCTTCGCTTCACACGCGTCTTCGAAGGTCGCGATCGATCGTACCTCTGTCTATGAGATTTGCAGCTCGGAAACCGGCGAATAAGACACAGCCACCGGCATCGATACCGGCGACGTCGCACACCCACCACCACCACCACCACCACCACCACGAGGACCACCACCACAATCGTGACGGGCTACGCGCCGTTCCACAAGGTGCGTCAACGCCGGCAGCAGCGGCACCACCGTCGAAAACGCGGCCAACGTCGTCGCCGGGATCTGCCCGAGTCCCGGCACTGCACCCACCACCTACACACCCCTCGGCACCGCTCGCGTGTCCACGTTCGCCCCGCTCCGCCCTAAACCTCCCGCTTTGTCTCTCCTGCCATCTCTCCCCATCCTATCTTGCCGCACAGTGACGTCACGGGAATGGAGTCGGGGATCGATCCCGAACGCCCACCTCGACACCGCATCCTCCCGAACGTAGCTGCTCTACTCACCGGATGGAAAACATTCGACCGATACCGCGACCTCTGACGACCTTCTCTTCCTGCCGCTCTCTTCCTTCGTCACCTCACGAGGACCAGACGATAGGACGATTGTTAGTTTCCCGACGCATCGCAGGATTCAGCGACCGATGCAATCGACTAACCTTCTTCTCGTTCTTTTCGACGATGCAGAGGCGAACAGAGTTCGCTAGAGTTTGCATTCGCTTTGCACTTTGCTACGCTGGCTGTTTCATTTCGCTTCGATTAGGGTGTTGTCGAAGATTCTCGCAGACGAGCAGATCGCAGACGGCTGGCAACGTGTGTTTTGGGGGAAAAAGGGAGGTGGAATTAGGCGGTGGAAGGTGGGAAAAGTAGGTAAACTGCGTAGGTTTAGAAGACATATGACGACGCAGTTTACGTATTAGAATTAGTATGAGAATGGCGAAAGCGTGTCCCATGTATTTACTGACACGTAACGTGATCGAGATTAATTTTTATGTCTTCTGTAGCTAGTTACTATTATGTTACAATTTAATACGACACTGTGTCATAAACAGGCAGCCTGTGCTACGCGAATACCGCGTTAAAATTGATTGTCCAAATTATTGTGAATAATATTATTATGAAATATACGCGGATTATTTCATTCGTTCAATTTACTACTGAGCCATAGTCAAGAACATGTTCGTCTTCCCATAGCCAATTCAGCTGATCTATGGATAGGAGGAGGAGCGAACGCGGAACATTTCTTGTCTCTGTGTTATCTAACTAGTCATCTTCCAAGTACTTAACGAGTGCTTTAACACTAGAAATACCACACCAGTCAAATCGACTGGTTCTACAATTTTATTTTCAAATTCCTACTTCATGTTATATTTTTTCCCGCAAAGATGTAATGACCTTCGCGACGATAACTAAAAGAATAATATAATGAATTTTATTTTGTTTTGTTATTTCTATGCTTAAACTCCCCCCCCCTCGACATTTTTTGTTTTTTTTTGATAACTGTATTATCACGTAAACAATTATTGTATACTCGATAAAGCGTCCTTATGATATTCAACACTGAATCATCGATCACGCACCCCCTTTTTTTTTGTTTTTTGGTTATATTCTGCGCTCCTCGATATTATTACTGTTAATAATATTTTCAATAAAAATAATAACTAATTATTGCACCTGGGCCCATAACCTGTTGCGATCCTACCTCTGAGTATAGAAATAACAACATTTTATTTTTTATGTATTCAAACTGAAAATAATTTTGCATCAAGGCTACTTGTACCAATACCAGTGAAAATGACTGGTACTTGTCGAAGTGTAAAAGGGTGCTGCAATCTGTTTATCGAACCCCAATTAACCAGTTTCCTCGTTTTTTACAACTTGCCACGCGTTTTTCAAATTTTTACTGCGTATCACTCGATATGACGATATCGGTTATCAGGAAAATTCCGGATCGATCGCTAGATCGCTCGATGCTAACATCAGAAACACCATACCAGTCAAAATGACTGGTTCTAGAATTTTATAAACGCGTCAACCCTCGTTTAGGGATTATGGCCCCATATGGATTAATAATGCCAAAAATGTACTACGTAACATGGAACTCCTTCCGTAAGAGAGTAATAAATCAATAAATATAAAAATATTCTATTATTAGGTATTTTTTAAAGACCAGTCGTTTTCGCTGGTTTTGATAGAAATATCTTCGCGTTAACTATCGGTAGTTCTAATGTTAAACAGATGATATCCACGGATGGAGAACGAACGTGTGACTGTTATCACCAGATTCTGCTATATTTTCCACTCGCGACACGATTCAGAAAGGCGTCAGCGTCACTCTAACATCCGGATATCGACTATTCGAATTTGCATCCGAGCTGCCTAATTTGCATACATATTGAACGGCGTATCGACTAATCGAAAACTCGACAAACAAATTTCGTTGTCCTTACTTTTCCTTCCAGACTCTGATCTCGAATGCGATCGACCAGATTGGGCGTCGCTCGATCAGTTCTATTCCCTCGTCAACGAGAAAACGCGCGCACTCCGTTCTCGTTTCCAACGTTAAACCGGTGCGTGCACGGCGCCGCATTTTTGTTAACCGTTTTAGCGCCACGCAGCGCCGTCGCGCTGTTCTCGGACTGTGGTCAACTGTATCGCGATGCTTCGTCACGATCGTCAATTCGCAACGCGTTCGGTTCCGAATGTAGCTCGTCGCGAGTCGTATCGGAGATTCCTCTCGCAATTACTCGTTTTTTCAAATAATCGTAAATCCCCTGCATAAACGGGAAAAAAGAGTAGCGCAATCGCGCTGCACGGATTCTTGAAAACCCCTGCCACTAAAACGGTCAAACGTGTAAGCGAATTGCGGTAGAGTTCAGAGGCCCAGCGCTGCGTCTATAAATATAGATCACAACCGGAAGCTTTGTTTTCACGTGGGCTCGTCGTGGCCGAAGCGTTTTGCGATCGACGGCCGAGCGAATCTTTGTCGAAACGATGAGACGAGAAACACGCGTCAAAATCTCGAAATATGGAACTTCCTTTGCTCCTGTTAACAATTTACCATCCGATAGCCGATTAATCGGCTTTTTGTCGCCGACGCTTACCGATCGATAGCCTATTAATCGGCTTTTTGTCATCGACGTTTATCGACCGATAGTCTATTAATCGGCTTTGTGTTGTCGACAATCTTTTTCATTATTTGAGCAGTAATCTGTTATTTAGTACCAAGATACCTTGCTCGATTGCGTCAGTTGCGTTGCTTTCTAAGCTTCCACAGTTTTATACCAATTTGAAAAAGTCAGCGTTTGCGATGAACGAAAAGAATGGTATCGGAGAGACTGAACCGAAACAGAGCCGGCGCCAGGGAGAATCCGCGCCTGAGATGCCGGTCGGACGTGCGTATGCCGTTGAACCGCTAGCGGTCAGTAAAGTGTTAAGCATAAGTTAATGGAAGAATCACGTTTAAATTAAATAATGGCTTTGTTTGCCTGATTTAGCCTCGATCTAATAAACAACGTTTCGTTTTGAACGCGATGCCATTGTTAACGACAACCCATGATTCTTCGATCAACTGATGAATAAATTCTACTTTACCGGGACGTTTCGAAGCTGCGAGTCCGCTTTCACGCGCCGCATTTCCTCTTATTGGAATTACGACGAAAGATTGGCGAGCAAGAAGGAGACTAAAAGGAGGGAAAGACGAGGACGTACAAACAATAGATAATCGGCGAGAGACATTGGAATTGCGCGAACAAACGCGGTACACCTCGTTTCCCGAACGAATCGACGCGTCGGTTAAATTACTCGTCGTTAATTGCAAGCTTCGATTTAAGCTCCGTAATGAATTCGCGATACGACCGAGTGTATAGGCAATTAAAAGATTTCCATTCTTCGCGCGACAAAGTTGTTAGTCTGGAATCGCGTGGTCATGTGGTTGTAGTTGCGAACGCACGGCTGCAAAGTTGTCGCGGTTTCGCCTCTGTACCGTTAAATCTCTGCAACAGCTCCGGAGATGCCGCTGTTATGGAATAGTTAGCAACCGGCAGACACGACTCTACAAGCTCCCAGTATTCTGCACACATCGATAGACGTAGAAAACGTAATATACATAATACGACTTCATATCTTTTGAAATATAATTAAAAGGGTAGAAATTTGCTGGAAAATTGTTGTTGAATTCTACGCTTTCAAGTTTATTATGCGCGCATAAAAATCCGGGTAATGTATTGAGTTGGCAACTAAGCGGTTGCGAATTTTGTCATTACCATCTATTGACGAAATCCGTAATCGTTTAGTCGCCAACCCAATAGCTATGATGTTTGTCGGAAATATGCGTAATGGAAACATTTTCGGTTTTTGCATCTCTTTCGCACGGCCGATCGATACCGATCGTCGATACATTGCTTATAGAAGAGTTTATTCGCCGATTCTCACGATATACAGCGCTGTGATACATTTTGTGTATCCCAGTTTGTGCGCCGCTGGCGACTTCATTTGAGACGAGAAACGACGAAACGTAACAACGAATTGTTTCGTTCGCACGAAAGCCACGGTGTCGCTCGATTCGCTGTTTGTTCGGTTTTCTTTTTATCGTATTCAGGTTTGCTTGTTTGCGTCACTATTTGCTATTCAAATAAAGCTATAGACCTAGAAAACTAACTGTACGTAAAATGTTTATGTAAAACGATTACGATATATATAGAATGAAACTAGAATAAAAGGAAAAACGTATCGGTCGATGTGCTATATTTTCGTAATGGAAATGTTTCGTGAAAGCAAAAATTGTAAATGACAGTGTAAAACACCGCTACGATAACAGGCCCGGGCATTACGTTCGGAGGTATCGCAGTATGAAAACTGGATGTACAAAAATCAAACGAACCACTCAGATGGCCTGCCAATAGCACGTGTTTCGAAAAACCAATTCATTTTTGCAGAATATTACGAACTACCTCCCGTTTCAAATATTTCAAGCTATACAAATTTCAACGTTCTAACACTTGGAATTTTTTATCAAAATTCTACGTACATACTATATACAGGGTGGTTGGGGTTAGGTTGGGGTTAGGTAGTAGGTTAGTAACTGCATATTCTCAATATTATGTCTCATAATTATTATATTATACAGGGTGGTTGGTAACTGGTGGTACAAGCAAAAAGGGGGTGATTCCACGCGAAAAAAGAAGTCGAAAATATAGAATAAAAATTTCTTTTTTAATTTTTTTTTTTTATTTTTCCATCAAAAAACGATCTGCAGTGAGATCTATTATAACGAGACGTGATAAAGTGCACGCGTACCGAGCGAAAATTCAAAGTCGATTTTCTCGAAAACAAAGCCCCGAACGAAAAATTTTTATTCCATATTTTCGACTTCTTTTTTCGCGTAGAATCACCCCCTTTCCGCTTGTACCGTCAGTTACCAACCACACTGTATATATATGTCGGAGATGAAAGGAAAACCGGAGCCTTCCCTTTGCAATTTTGAGGAAGCCTTCTAATGCTTTAGCCTAGATTTTATCATAACTGTAATTAAGCAATTGTCATTTGTAATTGTTTGACATTTGTGAAAGCGAAAGTGGGTTCGAGGTGACAACTGGTCGCCGAACGTAGCCACGGTCACGGGATAAACGTTTTGCCTGACGAAGGTGTGGATCGGTTGTATCGTTCTCCCTAGAAATCACATAGAATTGTACTTTGGAGATGTCGATATAATGGGACACACGTTGTATTAGGAATCAAACTCCAGACAGAAACTGCCTAGCAACGGCGTTTGGATCTTTCTCGATGCTTCCAAAGAGTATACAACAAACTCTTGGCAGAAACTGCCTAGCAGCGACGATTGCAACCTTCTCGATGCCTCCAGCGAGCATATAACAAACAAATGCAGTCGTATAGCGAAAAAGATTTTCATCAGATATTCGTTCGTGTGATCGCCTTGGAAAGTGATACATCGAGCAATTTACCGAGTGTCTCAGCAATCGTATTTTTGTGTTTAAAATTATTCTACGCATAGTAAAGAGTTATCCCGTTGACCGTGGATTCGTTTGAACCCCGGAACATTATTAATAGCGTTAATTAAATTCGTTATTCATAAAACCTATCAATCGTTAATCTCATTATTCGTTAAATTTATTATCCGTAAGACATATTATTCGTTCCTCTTATTGTTCGTTAAACTTATTATTCTTTAATCTAATTATTAGTTAAACTTATCGTTTGTTAATCTTATCATTTATTAAACTCATTATTCATAATGTTTTGTAAAATCTTGTTTATTCGCGTAAATATATTCTCTGTTTCGTAAAACAATGGCTAATTCAAACGAAGAATCATTACGCGCCTTGAATCCTAATGATAACCCGACATATAATTAACCAATGTAACTTTTTTAAAAAAACATTTTTATTAGGAGTAAAGGTAACAGCAGGAAGATTTCACAGATTATAGAGCTTTGACTGTAGCGAAGGAATTATGGCGCAAGAGACGAGAATAAAAGCTGAACAGCTCTATGAACAATTACAAAGCCTTTGATGTATCTGGAAATCGTATTTGAAGAAACGGATGTGTGAATACGTATAGGTGAGAATACATATACGCGAAACGGTAACACCACGGACTCGCAAGAGGCTTAAAGCGTAAGAGCGAGATTTGTCTGCCGCGAACGAGAACGTGCTTCTACGCGATGCTTCTCCCGGTTTGCCTTAAGAGGCTCATTGAAATGCACGGTCATACGCCGTGCCACGCGGTTTGCACCTTGTCCGGATAAAAGCACAATGCGGCCGAAACGCGGTTGCTTTGACACGAAAACGTCGTAAAAAAAGAGAAAAGAAAAGAACGCTAGCATATTGACGATCAGTTGAATAATCCGTCACATCCGCCTTTCGAAATTCTTTTTCTTTTTTCCTGGCCAATGTTAACACTTTACCGACCGATAGCCGACTAATCGGTTTTTGTCGCCAGCGCTTACCGACCGATAGCCTATTAATCGGTTTTTGCCACCGACGCTTACCGACCGATGGCCTATTAATCGGCTTTTTGTCGTCGACAATTTTTTTCATTATTTGAGCAGTATTTTGTTATTTAGTACCAAGGTACCTTGCTCGGTTGCGTCAGCTGCGTTGCTTTGTAAGCTCCCACGGTTTTATACCAATTTGAAAAACATACCGTTCGCGATGAACGAAAAGAATGGTATTGGAGAGTCTAAACCGAAACAGAGCCGGCGCCAGGGAGAATCTGCGCCTGAGCTGCCGGTCGGTAAAGTGTTAATAAGACAAAGAACGTAACCGTAATTCACTGGTTGGTGAAATTGATTTAGCGAGAAAAAAAATCGACTAAAACGGCACTCACCCTTTTGCTGAAGTACTCGTTGCGGACTAACAGCTCTCCTAGGGTCGTTCCCATTATTCCAACGAACTTCGTTATAGGCGACACTCCGTGCGGGTCCTGGTCCAGCTATAGATACGCTTCTCGCGCCACTTGCAACGTCTTTGGGCAAAGGCGGCAGAGGTCTGTCAGCGTCATACTCCGTACCATCCAGGCAATTCACATCCCTACGTTCCTGATGCAAGAACACGGAATCGGAATCGGAAACACTGTCTTCGCTCCTGTGTCTCCTGGTCGGTGGTTCCGGGGCAGTGCCATGTTTCGTTGGCCAGCTTCCACTAGCCAAATCCTGACCAACGGCCGACTGGTTGGAGAAACTGACCCTTTTGGCGCCACCGGCGGTTCCGTACTCCACACACTCTCCGCCGATCAAGCTTCCCCTCTTAAAAATCGGCGGAGGAGCGACTGTCTTTCCATCGACGTCATTCGCCTCCTGCTCGTAGATCGAAGAAACTTCGAGTTTCCTCGGAACCACTTGCCCCTCTCCTCTGTGAAAATGTGGAGAGGCACTTTTGCTTCTTTGAGCTTCTTGTCTAGCGGGGTCCAGAGGTGTCGATGGAACCAAATCGCGACGATCGCGAATGGCCTGTTGAGGTCTGACGATCAAAACAGGCTGATTCTGGCCCTTCTGACTCTGCATTAGAGGCGGTTTTCCTATAGGATTCGATTTAGAGCATCGAAGATTGCCAGCGGACCACGAAGCTGGGTTACCATGAGCAACAGGCACGGCGACACTCGTGGGACTTCGAATCGCAGTTTGTCTAGGTGTCGACGTTCTGACGGGATTCTTCTTGCAATAGGAGGATTCCTCCATCAGATTCTGCTCGTAAATACGTCGTTGTTGTTCCTCATCCAGCTTCTTGAGCTGCTGCCAGTACACCGCTTCCCTGACCTCGGGTAAATCAATTTTTCGAGCCATCTGTCTGGAGCTGGCGCTCACAGGAGACGCCAGTGACTTCCTATGGGCTTCCAACGCCTTCTGCTGCCAGTAGAACGCTTCTAAATGCTGTCTGGTCTTTTGTTTCGAAGGTGACAAAGGTCCGCTATTAATGCTCGATGTTCCCCGTTGTCCATACATTGGTTCGCAGATTTTCTGAACGTACATCGTTTCTGGCCGAGACTCTTGCTGCTGTGAAACACTTTGCTCTTCTACGCCAACCCTATTAGCGTTTCGTGCTAATTGAATTTCCACCTGACGAGAAGCAACAGCATTTTGCGAATGATGAGTCTGCTCTCGATGATGATGATTTTCTTTGGACCCTGACTCGGTCAAATGGACAGACTTCTGCGTGTTTGGTTGCACTTCTTTCAGCGGACTCGTACGAGCTTCGCTTGGCTGCTGTGGACTCGCTTGTGGAGAAGACGTGTGTGCTTGAACCCAAGCCACTCTGTCATCGCCGTCGTTTCTATTTACATTATCCGATCTATGGTTTATGTTTTCCGGCGAATGAATTCTTGGAGAGCTAACAACCGCGTTTCTTTGATTTTTGTATCCGTAAATGGGCTCTGGTCTCGGTATTTCTGTATTAAAGTCTCCATTGGCCCCTGCAGTGCCTTTAGTCATAGTAGCATCCTTATTTGGACTGGAATCTTGGTTACGTTGATCCACGGAATTAAGGTTAACAAGTTTACGGGGTGTGTTCGTCATGTGAACAGGTGATTCTATAGCGCAGCGTCTGGAGTCGTTCGAAGGACGTGGTATTCTCGTCTCGCAGGTGGTTTCTCTTTTCGGAGAAGCTATCAGAATCTGCTCGTTGGGCTGAGCTCTCCTGGAAGCTGGTAGACGTTGTCGCGATCCAAAGGGAGAAATCGGTTTGCCTTGGCTTCCGCTAGGGGAAGTCGGACCACGATTCGATTCCTCGCGATTATTCGCTTCTCCAGCTTGCCTTTCATCCTCGCGTTTTTCATTCGCCAGATTTTCTCTCGGCGAAACAGGTCTTTCTCCTCTCGAACGAGTTCTCTGAGACGGGGAAACTCTCTTGTCCAAAGAGTCTTCGATCGAACGGTCGAGTTGCTTAGCATTGGCCAAATTCTCTTGGCAAGGAGAAGGCGAGGCAGGAGTCTCGTCATAAATCCTCTCATCCATGCATCTAGTCGACGATCTGGAGGGCGATTTCTCATTTTCGTAGATCCCTTCTTGCCTAGAATCTTCCTCGTCGAACTCGCGTCCATTGGGAGACCCGCTATTTCGAGGCGAATGTAAATAATATTCGCCGCTCTTCGAACTGGATGGCGAGAATTCGCTTTTCTGGCTAGAATTGGGTGTGCAACTAGAATCCCCGTAATCTCCAGATTTCTGACTGGACCCCGAGGAAAGATACTTGGGGGATCTACCTACCAAAGGGGCTCTGTGATTCTGATTTACTATCGGCTGCCTAGTAATCTTCACCTGTGCAGACACGGACTTCAAAATCAGGCCAGGAGGATTGTCATTTTCGTACAATCCAGGTTCGTTCAGGTATTCCGGCGGCTTATCGTACGCGTTCTTTCCATATCTGGCAATTTGCTCTTGCCTTTCCTCTTGCTCCTCCAAATAGTTCTCGTAGTTGGCCAATTCGGTCCTTGAGTGAGGTATCGCGGGCAACGGTCGATCCATCGGATGAATGGCCCTGGGCCTAACTAGGTACCTCTCGCTAGGTGGAGCAGAGATCCTTCCAGAAGGTGCGTGATTCCTCTGAAAGAAGTAAGGCGGTCTACTCGCGTGATTCGGCTCCTGCAGACTGTGTTTTCGTTCCAGCTGGCCGTATCGCTGGCCGCATCTCTGGCTAAATTCCTCGCGCTTCTGCCTCTGCTCGAATTTCCTGATGTCGGGCGAGATTCCCAGCTGCGCGTTCCGCTCGTTCCACCTTTCGTCCGGAGCGATAGAGCTTAGACTGGAATCAGTCGTGTAAGATCTCGGAGCTCCGCTTCGATCGCGTAACAGACCTTCGTGATCCTCGTCTCTGGCTAGGTGATCCGGGGTGCTCGTTATGGGTCCTTGATCCGGAAAGAGCTCGCGCTTAATTTCGTCCAGCCTCTCTTCGATTATCGACCCGTTCAGGCTGTTGTCCAACTTCACGTTCCTCTTTATATCTTCGTTCAGATTCATCGTGTCAGGAGACCTGGTGTAGTTCCCGTTTTGCTGGTAACGAGCAAAGTGTCTGTCGTCGGGCCTCTTTCTCTCTTTAGACTCCTTCTTCTTGTAGTCTTTTCGAGAATCCTTCGGAGAGAAGAAACCAGGCAGCAGACGACGAAGGCCCAGTTTCTTCTTTTGTTTCTCCTCTTTCTTCGTGCGAGAGGAAGTGCCCGCCTCCATGGTGAACTCTCTTATCAGATTCGCGTAGCCGTCTGTTTTACAACTCTCTCTAACTAACGCAAAATCAACGCTGTCTGTGTTCGTGGAACTCGAAATTTTCTCGCTTTCGATCCTCGGTTGTTCTGTGAAACTCTTGGCTGTCTCGTTCCTAGGATTCCAGAATTCCTTCGACAATAAATACACGGACTCGTTCCACAGATTAGAAGCTCCCAATTCTATCTCTTTTCGCCGATCAACCTCCACATTGTCAGAGTCATTCTCGATTCTCTCGTTCTCCTTTTCTCTGATGTCCTCGTCCAAAGACTTGATCCTGTCCTCGAGACAGGAATCCGAGTCGACCGTACTGAGCGTGCTGTCAGCGAGAATTTCCTCGCAAGTTCTGTTGCCAGGAAGATCGATCGATCGTTCAAACTCGGGCCTGCGTTTTCTCTGGTCGAAGAGCGGCGTCTGAGGATCGTAGTCCTCGCTCTCCCTGGAGGAAACACTGCCCAACTCCTCCACGTAAGAGGACTTGGACGATTCCGAGGAGTGACGATCCAATTGGTTCTTCAGGAACTCCCCGGACCACCTCTTCTCCACTTCCAGCACCTTCTCGCTGTAGATAGGCCTCTTCCTCGAGTCTGACTCTTCTTCTACAGTGGAAACAGATTCGCGATTCACGTCCAGCAAACCGTACTCCTCGATCTTCAACCTCTTGTCGAGATTATGCTTCTGCAGAAATTCCTCGTCGAACGTGATTCTACTGGCCAACTTCTCCTGGCCAGGCTCCGCGTCGGATAACTTGAGAGCCCGGTTTTCTCGCGATTCTAGTAGTTTCTTTTTATATTTCTGAGCAGTGTTTGCGTCGATTTTCGTGTTCAGGTTCTGTTGCAATACTTCGATGTTTGTTTGGCTCTTCTCTAATCGATTTTTCGCTTCGATCTCTTCTATCTCGTTGTCCTTATCTTCCTTCGTATCTTTATCCTGTTCTTCTTTCTCTTTGATTTTCCCGCTAGGCTCGTTCTTCCTTTTATTTTCCGATCTGTCGGCAACAAGTTCGTCTTTCCGCCAATCTTTTTTCGAAATCTTCGTCGGGGTAAGATTTTTCAGTGAAATCGCTATGCTGCCTATAGATGGACTCTTGCTTAATTTAACAGGCTTAATTCTCTTTTCTGTAGTCGTTGATTCCGTGTTTTCTTTTGACGGAGCATCGTTACAGATATCGGTACTGTTAGGTGCAAGAATATCTTCGGGAAGAGAAACACGAAATTTTCTAGAATCCGCCGATTCGTTGGTTTTTGATCGCGAAAACGCTGGCTTACCAGGCTCGGATTTTATCGAAAGTTTCCTTTTCAACGAAGTTTCATTCTTCGTTAAAAGAACCTCGCGAGAACCAGCAGATTCTAAGACGATCTTTTCTACTGTAACTTTGTCTATCGACAGAACTTTCTCTTGCTCCCCTTGATCTTCGCTCTTGTCAGTTTGGTGCGTGGAATCGCGATCGGTTCGCGCGTCCGTGTTCCAGGGATTCTCATCGACGATTTCCTCCGCCGCCTCCATCCTCCTGTACCCAGGAAGCGCAGCTTGCCACCGCCTAGAATTGAAATCAAGCGTTCGTCGAATCTTTCTGTGCATTAGCTAAATTTCGCTGAAACGTTCAGATTACAACAGGAATAGTTATAATGCGCCATAGTTTCTTACTAGCTGTTTATATTTATCGAACAAAGAGGAATAAGTCGCACAAGCATCACCATATAATATTTTAGACTATATTAAAAAATTATTTATAAAATTTATAAACTAATAAATTAATAATAGAGTAAATAAAATTAATAGTATTTTTTAATGGAAATTACCAATATAATAATTACAATTAATATTATTATAAAATATATGCAGATGTTATATACTGTACGCATTTGACTTGATTTGTTGACCAAGTTGTTCGTCATACTTCGACAACGTAGCCGTCTGACAAACGAACAACGACACGTTTAACGAGTCCTGCTACTTCATAAGTGTTGAAGTAACTACTTCAAGAAAAACTCTACATCTTTATTCATGTATATCCGTGATCCGGAGACTGCTATCACGCAGAAATATTCTAAATAGGGGAAGGTGCACATTATTGTAACCTTGAGTATACATTATGTTTTCTATTTATCTCAACAGATTTCTATTTATGTTCCCTGTAGCCTCTAGCCAAAGCTATAAGCGTAACTTTTTTGGTAATGTCCTGTTGCTATAAATATGTCGGAGATGAAAGGACATCGGGACTTCTCTTTTGGAATGTTGGAAAAAACTCCAATAGTCCAGACTTTTACTATAGCTACACTTAAGTAATAAAGATAAGAAATATTTTTAATGTTCTAATCCGATTTTATGACAATGGGCTTGGACTCGAAGTGACATAGTGGGTCACTGAACGTAGCCACGGTCACGGGAGGACGTGTACCTGACAGAGGTATGGAATGATTATATGGCTTTCCTTGGGGGGGGGGGGGCTAAAGTTAATTCGTACAAAATAAGACATGTTTTTGTGAATTATTTGTGACGACACAGTTAAAATCTCTTTATTAAAACCAATAGTACATTAAAGTATGACATTCGAAGAATATTGTATAAAATTTTCACGGAGAAATATCAAAAAATACGGCAATGGCAGCAATTATTCGGACGTGTCTCGGAAAAAAGTAGAATTGCGGTGCCCCTCATAACTTGGTGCTGGATCATCTGAAATCAAAAAATCAAAGTTCATTCGTTAGGTAACAGTTTTCCCCAGGTAACGCTGGGAAGGTTTCTCGAAATTTCAATTTTTTACTTTTTTGGAGCGCTTTGAAGGGATAAATTAGCCGATTTTGCGAATATTTGCGGCCAATTTTCCCTTCAAAGTGTTCCAAAAAAAAAGTGAAAAATTGAAATTTCGAAAAACCCTCCCAGAGTTACCTGGGAAAAACTGTTACCTAACGAATGAACTTTGATTTTTTCATTTCAGATGATCCAGCACCAAGTTATGAGCAATTCTACTTTTTTCCGAGACACGTCCGAATAATTGCTGCCATTGCCGTATTTTTTAATATTTCTCCGTGAAAATTTTATACAATATTCTTCGAATGTCATACTTTAATGTACTATTGGTTTTAATAAAGAGATTTTAACTGTGTCGTCACAAGTAATTCACAAAAACATGCCTTATTTTTGTACGAATTAACCTTAGCCCCCCTTAAAAACAAAGATTGACCCGAGAGGTGGGGGGAAGAATATATAAGGGCAGTTCCACTTGGACTTTTTGGAGTTCATGCAGATAAGTTTTACCTGTACGTGGAGTTATATGTGTATTGCATCGCATTCGTCATCCCGTGGACCGTGGATTCGTTATCGAACCTGAATTCGTCGTCATCAACATCTCGACCATCCGATCGCCGCTATTACTTATAGTGGCCACATTTGTACCAATAAATATCAGCTATATCCGCGATGGTAAATTTGAGTGAAAGTTTATCGAACGCCCAAAATTCCAACCTTAATCCGACAAATATATGAACGTGTTCCCTATCATTGCATTGTCTAGTAACACTAAGAGAGTAAGCATGTGAATCAGCATAAACTTATACATTACATTTATATCTTTAATTATTTCAATATACTTTTCTATTACAAATTCATTTACTCGTTGTTGAATCAGTCAACCTCAACCTCAACAATAAGCAGAGCTAACGTTATGTTTATAACAGATAGAGACACTGAAAAGCGTGGAATTGCTGAAATCCGAGACAGGGTAATTGTTGTCACGTGCATGCTACTTATTAGCGAATTGTAAAATTTCGCAAGAAGAAAAGAGTACCGTACATCGACACGACGCTACGTCGCGTTAACACGTTGACTGCCGCGCGTGTTTTCAACGAAATCTCCTTCATGCCACGAATGCTGCAATACCAAGCGCACTCTGCTAGACTGCCACCGATATTTAAGATAACATAAAATCTCTGGCCTAATTCGTTACAATGTCGAAAAGAAAAATGGAAAACTTATTTCTTAGTGAGTCAAACAGCAGTGAAAAAGAAAGCTTTTACGAGGCTTACGCAAATTCGGATAGCAGCGATGAGGAAGAAATCAGATTTCCTAGAAATAGAAATATAAATAGAATTACATCGTCTGATTCTGATTCGGATATTGATAAGTGCAATCGTAGTGATACTGAATGTAACGAAGATACTGTTGACGAGATTTTACAAGAATTGGTGATTGAGGAAGAAAGAAGAACTGATGATACCGAGAAAAGTACAATTCAATTTGATGAATGAAATGAATTTAGTGGTTGGAAGAAATCATTTTTTTCCAGAGACAGACGGTCTCATTAGGCAATTACCTGGCGATGTTAATCCATATGACGTGTTCGAGCTGTTCGTTGATGACGAAATAATAAATTTACTTGTATCAGAAAATTGCAACAAGGAAGGATGTAAATATTAGAAGATTTAGAGAATTATTAGCTGGAAAATTATTAGGGTTGTCTGAAAATACAAAAATCCTTGTCTTCGACGGAATCGGCATAATATCGCCGTTCGAAAAAATGATTTCGCAAGAAGCACTAGTCGCGCGTGCAAACTATGTTATGCGGATAAAAGACGTCGAACGGACCGATCAAAGACACGGGAGAATTTAAAGAAAACAACAACTTATTGTCCAAATTGTCCGACCAAACTCAGCTTTGTATAGAATGCTTCGAATTTTTACATTCTGAATAATTTTCTTAATAAACCATTTTCGTATTACTTTTATAACAATTCAATAGTTTTATTGCTTCCTGTGGAATATCTTTTCAAATACCTACGACGATCCTTCGCAAATAGTCAAACAAGCGTCACCCGAATACGGATGACGCGACCCTATCAGAAACTTTGCTGTCACCCGAATATGGGTGACGCGACAGTGAACGTGTTAAAATAAAATTACGATCAGACAAAAGAATTCTTCATCGACATAGCCGCGAATATTTTTCATCGACTCGCAAGTGGAATACGATTGACCACGATTTGTCCAACGAATAATTTTCGTTTGTCCGCTTTCCGGAAGACCGACGAAAAGATTTCGATTGGACAAATCGTGGACAATCGTATTGCACTTACGATCCTTCGCAAGTAGTCAAATAAGCGTCACCCGAATACGGATGACACGGCCCTATCAGAAACTTTGCTGTCACCCGAATATGGGTGACGCGACAGTCAACGTGTTAATGTTTCTTTGGCAACGGGAACGGTATGTACTGTACAGAGTTTCCGCGTTCGCGCTAACGAACCGTAGAGCAAACGGTTTCGAGGCCGAAGCGAAAGGATAGAGGCTGGTGGCGAGTTTAGCGAGACGCTATGCAGGCGCCAGGATAATATCGGTCGCGGTTGGCACATGGTATCGCGTTACCTTGATTACGAGAAACCGATCTAACTCAGCCATACATTTATCTCGACTACCATATTACGTGACTCGTGCTTCGTCTCTGACACGAAAGAATTTCATTGCGTCTCGTGGCAAATTCGATCTCTCCGTTCGCTAACTAATTACATGCGTATTATGTTCTTTGGGCCAACATACATCGTAGAATTAATTGGAATTCGTAGTCGACGTGTCTCGAGAGTGTCAGCTTCACACTGTCGGCACAACCGACTTTGCAGATATACGACAGCCTAATTTCGTAATAATCGAAATAAAATAATGTTGGTAATTTGATTAAATACGAACTAAACGAAAACAATTGGTTTTTCTTTGTTTAGAAAAATTCATTATTTCCAGGAGCATGTGCAGCCGCCACGAGAATACTCGGAATTTCTGCCGATCGCGTACCTGTTGATAACTAGCCGCCCCATTTATTTACGTTACGTTATTGGGTTGGCAACTAAGTGATTGCGAATTTTGTCATTAGCTGGTATTGACAAAATCCGCAATCACTTAGTTGCCAAGCCAATAGATTACGAAAATACCGAAATTATTTTACGGCGAAACGAAAATACGGATTTTTTCGCTCTACGAATATTACAACGAGTATTCTACGAGTATCGTGAACAGGGTAAATATTTCACCGTGTTGCATGGATCCTATGCATTTTTCCATCTGTAAATTATTATTCGCTTGCGTAATAAATTCTGTCGCCCCTTGGTGTCTTCACGTTTTCAGGAATATTACGAAAACCTTGTTTATGCTATTGTAGATGCAGCGAGTGCAAAATGCGATAAATAATATGCAGAAATATCGCTGGACATTGCATCGTTAACCCTTTGCACTCGGAATTTTACCTCAATTTCGATACCAGAAGCTCCCAAAGCTTTTAGGTGTTTTATTTAAAGTTTACTTGTACTAAAAAATAAGACAGTTGAAATAAACAAAGGAAGAAAGAAATTCACTTAAATACCAATTTTATTCACACTATTGTTGTATCTTGCACATTTTAAGTGTATGACATATCTTGAAACAATTTCCAGGATCCAATGCTGCTCTTCTATCGCATGTTTCATAAAAAAAGATGGCGCTCGACAAAGGAGCCCCTGAGATAAGAAGTGATGTCGAGTCACGCTCGACACAGGAGTGCAAAGGGTTAATGACAATAATAAAGGAAAAATTAACGTCACGGATGCCTCGTAAAAATTCGTTAGTATTGAGTTGGTAACTAAATGATCGCTGATGTTATCAATACCACTTATTGACAAAATCCGCAATCACTTAGTTGCCAAGCCAATAGATATATCGAATTACAGATTTCTTTAATCACACGACAAAAATGATCGAAGTTTCATTAGAATTTACGATATCTCAGATTACTGGAATGTTTTCTGCAATTGACAATAATAAGCGTGATACTAGTCTCTTGACTCTGGCAGATAATTTCTCGTAAAAGCCAAGAAATAAGTAAAAACGAACTTGTTCTTTCCCTGCGGTCTCCGAACGACTCTTCCGACGTTTGTAATTGCCTCTATACTCTTCGTATAGAAAGTGATTTTCCAGCAGACGAGGCAAGCCAATTTCGCTTGGTAAAACTTGGAATTAATAACGGCGGATATGTTTTATAACTTCGGGATAAACAACATTGTTTCCATTTACCAGTTACTTTTCTCCCACACAACTGCCACTTACGTGGTTACTGCCGCGATAGCCAGCGAATATCTCAACGACGACGTTACTGCCACCTGCCGGCCAGGGTTGTTGCAAAAATTACGAAACTTTCGTAGTTTAGTGAAACTAGATACGTGTGAGACCAGCCACGCGTTTATCTGAAGATTTGCAGCGATTACGCTGTATACGTGTTCGCTCGATTCGGACTATACGAGAACTATAGGGCTATAGCGAGCCAAGTTCTCAGAAGCGAAGATTTGTTCGGGTGCAACCGAGGGCCGCGACGTTTCTTCGGATAATCGCGATAAACAGAGTTTTAACTGGTGAGTCAAGCGACAGAGCGGTGATCGGATTGGCGGCCGCAACGGAAGAAGCAACGTCGTACAGTAGCGAAGAGCAACGACCGTAACCGATTCCCTCGGCAACCCGCAAAGAGCCCGAAGCGAGACTCCTTAGTCATTTTTTAGCGCGTTTTTCGCGGTCCCGTTACCTTTCCTTTCGTCCGCCATCTCTCTCTCTCTCTCTCTCTATCTCTTTCTCCCTTTTTCTCTCTTTCCAGTCCCGGCAAACGCTTTTACGAATCTAAGAACAGCTGGGTCATGCGCCATGTTTACGTACATGTACAAGGTGAGTCGGTAAAAATCACCATCTCACGTAATTCGTTAACCGACTGAGCTTATCATTTACCAGGTAAAATTCATCGCGTCTAAGAATGGAACGAATCTTGATCGAACGAATACATTTTGACTTTTCGATGCCTCGCATTCTCTGAGATATCAAGCTGATCTTCAGTTTCTTAACAGTCACCGTGTATTGTAGCCGCCAAAGAAAAAACGAATTCGATGACCTCTAACAATTCAAACTCGTTGTCTCTCTCGGTCGAAACACGTGGAGAACTACGAGATCGCGAAGAAAAGAACGATAATCCGTAAAGTAAAGTTTAGCCGAGTAGAGTGCTGGAACATTAATGCCGGCCACTGTACGTACAGTGGCTGGCGAACATATTCGAACACTTAGAAAATTTTTGTACGCGAATATACCGTGCGCGTTAGACGAAACTTCTTGAGAACAGGAGGATGGAAATTGGGTGGTTTTAGACCTCGCTTCCGCTTTTTCCACGATCGTTGCCGAAACTGGAACAACGAAAGATAATTAAAGAGAAAGATAGTGGCGACAGCCTGGAGGAACAGTACGCTTCAAGGAAACGCAATATGTGATCTTTATTGAAATTAATACGTCGGTGTTGCATTACGCAGCAGTCGATTACAAAAATACACTCTGTCGCCACCGATTACATAAACGTTTTGTATCGAAGGTTGACGTAATCGAGTCGGTTCCGTGCTGTTCCAATAAACAAACGAAGAAAACCATCATCGAACATCGATGTAAATTTGAAAGTGTTCGCTTGGGTAGAGAGGTCCCTATGTTTAACGCTGCTGCGAAATTCCGCTCTTTCTCGTCGTCAATGAGTTCATTCTTCCTCCACAGGTTTATCATTCCTAAAGAACATCTTTGTGCCTGTATTGCTGTTTCTGTTCCTGTAATACGCCTGTTTCTGTTCCCTTGGCTGTTACATTGAAATCCTATTGTCTCTGGTGAAATGCAATAAAAATATAACGCCTTTTTTCTGCCCAAGTAATTAGAACATAATTTAGCGATGGGAATCAATGGTCAAAGTGAGATACTATAGGGTTGGCAATTAAGTGATTGCGGATTTTGTCATTAAGTGTTGTTGAGTTGGCAATATCTGCAATCACTTAGTTGCCAACCTAATATTTCGAAATCGTGAGAAATAATAAAGTCGAATGGGAAGGTAAATAATATAAAATAAGGCTGTCAAGGGAAGACGCACGAATTCGAAGAATTATGAGACTTTGGGGATATACGGAGGATATATAACTACTACCAAGGGATAGGATTGACCCCTGAAAATCCAGTTATTTTCCGATACTAATTGTAAGAGATAGGAAACACGCTATCGGACGAAAGTTACTTCTTTCAATTGGGGCTATCATTTGGTAAAATTGTTTGTCGATTTTACAGCCAGTTATAACGTAAAATCGGAAAATAACCGAATTTTCAAGTCCTATGATGCCCCTAGCCCCCACGAGTCGAACAAAGTTACATAATCTTTTTTGAAATTGCCTGCTAGGGCCAGAAAATTTATGACAATTTCATTGGTATATGTGGATTATGGCTATGTACGTAAATATTGCAACTATTGAGGTTAGCAACTAAGTGATTGCGGATTTTGTCATTAGGTGGTATTGACAAAATCCGCAATCACTTAGTTGCCAACCCAATATATTGCAACTATTTTACATGTATTATCTAGTAAATAATCCATAATTTCATTAGCATATGCTTCATCACCATTTCTTTTTGCGCTATATTTATATCTGAAAGAGCTAGACGCACTCCACCATTCAATTATAATATGGCTAACTAAATTGGTAAGGTTCTTAGACATACTGAAACCTTATTAATTGGATGTCTTTCATGCAATTTAACTACTAAAAAATTATTATTTACAGACACCTTCTACGTCATATTTAGCTGCTTTTGTATCAGTCTTTTTAGAGGTTAAAATAATATTGATGACATTAGGTATGATCACTTTAACTACATTAGGAATAGGTCTTATTGTAACATTTTCTAAGCTACTTGGCTGTAGAATTTGTATGACATATAAAATAACAGAAAATATTATAAATAATGTAAGTAATGTTACAGTTTGATTTAACTATGAGAACAGGACTGTTGATGATCTTTGGACTGGCTTCTATTATTTCAATTTTTCTGATAATGATAGTTCTGCTATTTACATGTATAAGAGTATTACAACATTTTCTAAGCTACTTGGCTATAGAATTTGTATGACATATAAAATAACAGAAAATATTATAAATAATGTAAGTAATGTTACAGTGTGATTTAACTATGAGAACAGGACTGTTGATGATCTTTGGACTAGCTTCTATTGTTTCAATTTTTCTGATAATGATAGTTCTGCTATTTACATGTATAAGAGTATTACAACATTTTCTAAGGTACTTGGCTATAGAATTTGTATGACATATAAAATAACAGAAAATATTATAAATAATGTAAGTAATGTTACAGTTTGATTTAACTATGAGAACAGGACTGTTGATGATCTTTGGACTGGCTTCTATTGTTTCAATTTTTATGATAATGATAGTTCTGCTATTTACATGTATAAGAGTATCACAACATTTTGTAAGCTACTTAGGTATAGAATTTGTATGACATATAAAATAACAGAAAATATTATAAATAATAATTATAACTAATGTACATAATGTTACAGTTTGATTTAACTATGAGAACAGGACTGTTGATGATCTTTGGACTGGCTTCTATTGTTTCAATTTTTCTGATAATGATAGTTCTGCTATTTACATGTATAAGAGTATTACAACATTTTCTAAGGTACTTGGCTATAGAATTTGTATGACATACAAAATAACAGAAAATATTATAAATAATAATTATAAATAACGTAAATAATGTTACAGTTTGATTTAACTATGAGAACAGGACTGTTGATGATCTTTGGACTAGCTTCTATTGTTTCAATTTTTCTGATAATGATAGTTCTGCTATTTACATATATATAAGAGTATTAAATATAATAATCTCAGTTATAGGCATGATTTTATTATCAATGGTTAATATAAAATTAATATATATACATTGGAAATATTTCTTAATTTAAACATAATATATCATACTGTAAGAGAAGAATATTTCAAACGTAAAGGGACATTATTATACGTTTTCTAGTATTTGTATTTTGATGTGTAAACAATTATAGGTGGAAGAATAATGGAATTAAGTCCGGATGAAATTGTATTTGCAACAGCACAAATTTATGTTGACATAACACTGTTGTACCAATACGTGTTATTGTTTACGAGTATGATGTATCATCGATAAATATCAAGGATAAATTTACATTATGTCATTAAAAATAATTATTATATAATCGGCAATTATATTAATCGGCCATTGAACGTATTGGACTTTTGCGACGAGAAATATCGTAAAAGATATTTATAACACGACGTACCTCAACATTTCCTTAAGCATTTACTTCTTTACGAATTTCGGATATTCCAGTCGCTTTCGACTCAAACACCGTAAAAGCTCTAAACGTTTGTTGAACCGAAAGTTGAACCGAAGCTTCTAAAATTTATTAGCTTTTAATTGATGAAACAATTGGAGTGATCGAAATTACATTTGTCAAAGGCTTTCGTAACGAACGTGAAACAACGAAAATAGAATTTTCGTAGATAAATTACGCGCTGTTAAATATCGATAAGAGTTTCGGTAGAACTACGTTAATTCGGTTGCCAGGGGGAAAAAGGGGAAGGAATTAAGAGCCGCGATGGAGAAGTAGCGGTGTGTTCCACGAAACGTTAACAGAGCAACCATAACTCTTGCCGAAGAAACACAGAGTAATTTTCTACGGGCCATAAATTTCCTAACACGGACAGTTTGCTGACCGTAACTAAATTCGACTGTAATCTCCATCCAAGGTAGAACGCACACGAGAAACGAAAGCAGAGAAAAGTTACATGGAATTGGGGAAAAATCGAAAGAGAAGAGAGGCAGAGAATGAGATAGACTGAAAGTCTGAAATGAACGTCTGTCGTCGGGCTAATAATTGACAGACTCGATTGGTTCAACGAGTACCACCGTTCTCGGTTAATTATCCTGACTCTCGTTATCCCATTATCGTCGTTAGATAGTATCGGAAGGGTGAAGCGAGCTTCTTTGTCGATTGCCGACCGTCGGTTTGCAGGATGCACGCGTTTCAACGACCGTGGCGCGCTCACTAGGAACCCTGTTCCATTGTTGATGGAATATCGCAGCGATTTTCGATCTTTCTATCGCATCGTACCACGTATTGGGTTGGTAACTAAGCGATCATTACCACCTATTGACAAAATCTGCAATCACTTAGTTACCAACCTAATACAAGCAGCCACCTATTTTCTTCCGCAAAACGGCGCCGATAGTTTATTTATTTCTTCACTTATTAACATTACTTTTTAGCACCAGCCCTATAATATGCTAGAAAAGGATAAAGATAGCACAGTTAAGTTACTAAATAGTAAACTTATTTATTATATTATATTATATTATATTATATTATATTATATTATATCATACTAGAACGTTCATTTATTTAGGCAATGTACAAATTATAAGATAACATTGTCAGAGAAGAGGCTCGAAAGAATTTTTAGAAGAGAATTTACGTGATTAATGCGATTTATGGAATTACAGAGTAACCACGCATATGTTACGTACACGTTGTTGTATATGAAACAACATGCGAATTCTTGAGGTTCTCGATGGTACAACTAATACCTTCAGCTATTTTAACAGCGAAGATTACAGAACATATTATGCTCCTTCTGTGCAGTATCGGAAGATTTACATTGTCAAGGGTATTGTGAGGATCGAAAATCATAATTGTGAGAATGAAACGACATCAGGTGCTCGCTATATGTTACATTTACGTGTTACGCGATATGCAGACAAATATTAGGTTGTCCGAAAAGTTTCTTTCGTTTCATAAGATGACAATAGACGAACAACAATTTCTGTTTTATATTATTTTATTGAACTAGCTATGATCCTTTTCGTTCTATCTCCGCTATTACCTGCACAATTCAATAAACTAATATAAAACAAAAAAAACATTGCGCGTGTATTACTTCCTTATAAAACGATAGAAACATTTCGGACAAACTAATACATAAATAAGTATAAGAAGATATTACACTATGATTGTTTAAGCGTTAAACACCGTAAACACGGAATGTTCAAAGTTGCGAAGGGATAGAGAAAAGAGATCAACTGGATCAGATATGGCATTAGTATGCGCGCACGTATCCTGATAAATCGGCTCGCTGTTTCTAACGTCGCTCGCGAGGAATTCAACCCGGAAAATCAAAAGATAATTACGCAGGTAACGCGAACGTGCGTTCAAACTTGTAACACGAACAAGTGGAAAGTGATCAAGCAGATTATTTATAAAAAATAAAAAAAGAATATCAGCCATCTTTCTCCTGTTCTTTAGCGCGAAACCATTCCCATTTATGAAACATGGCATTGCGTGGAAACGCAAAAATTTATGCCGTGTACTTTCCACGACTCTGTTATATTGGGTTGGCAACTAAGTGATTGCGGATTTTGTCATTAGGTGGTAACGATAAAATCCGCAATCACTTAGTTGCCGTTCGAAAATGGTATCCCACTGGGGGTAGCCATCCACATGTTATATTATTATACCACTAAGCTATAATATTTTACCAAATGTCCTACTGGACAAATTGTAAAATGTAAATAAATAAAAAAAAAAAAAATCTTAGTTGCCAAACCAACATTTGAGGATCAATAGGCGGATCGTACGACGCTGGACATTAGCATATCCCGCATGAGATGAATAAAACTATAAGGTTGTAAGGGGTTGCGAGAGTAACAGGTTTTTAAAATTCTCAGGAAATTTAAAAATAGATCCAAGCGACCAGTTCGCTTTGTCAACTGCCGTTGGTAGTGTAGGATCAACGTAAGACACGTTATATTCAGAATAAGAGAAAAATGTCACGTAAACGTAGGCGCAAAAATGCCTCGTTACGAAATTACGAGAAAAATACGGAATAACAACGGACTAGTTTTCGTTACACAGAGCAGAAGATTCGATTATTTATCTACGTTTGTTGTATTTCAAAACGTCCCTGTAAGACGCATCCTGGCCGAATAATCGTCGCTTACGACGCTTACATAAATGAGGAACGCCGATGAGCACATTCCGCGCATACTCGTTACGAAACGAATTGCAGGCGACGTTGAGAGACGATTTTAGTCGCGACACAGTTCTTTTTTTAAATCGCCAATCTTATCGATAAATTGTTACGGGACATTGCGCTGGCTATTTCCACAAATTTGGGCGTAAATCAAATAATACATATGGAAAACTAAGAAATGCTTTTTTCTCAAAATTGTTCAAATTTCAGTTTCTTTTCATTTTCTTAAAATTTCACGTGTTGCAGAGTATCGCGTTTCAAACGATGATCACACTTCAAAATCCTGACGAAGCTACAGCGACGAAAACGCGGAACATTCATTATGGAAAAATGTTATGCGGAAGCTTCTCTTACGTTTTTCTCGAAAATATATTTTTCTAACCCGCGAAATATCATATCCCACGTATCACCGATCCGATGCTCTTGAAATTTCCAAAACATATTCCGCATACTATTTTGTCTATTATTTCAAAAATTGTACAGTTTCAAAGCCAAAACTTATTATTATTATCGTAATTACTTGTAGGAAGAAAAATTGTCAAATTCTATTGGGTTGGCAACTAAGTGATTGGGGATTTTGTCATTACCACCTAATAATAAAATAAAATCCCCAATCACTTGTTGCCAAGCCAATACATATTCCGAAACGCATCAGGTTTAGTACAGCGTCTTAAAGGATAAAGGAAATCCGTTACTGCTGGCATTAAGAAAACAAGTTCATACGAACGTTGAAGGGATTAACGTGCAAATGCTGTTGGGCGTTCACGTTCGGGGTACGCACGTAACCATTCGTGGAATTATCGGTTGGCAGTTAGGAGGAGCACTCGCGATAAATATCGAGTACTCTCGGCCGTGCCTAGCATCGACGAGAAGAGATTGAAAGTTTCTGAACGACGGTTACACGCACGGTGGAACACCTCGCTTCTTCAACGTTCCCATTAGAAAAACCTTCGACAGGCTGTTCTATCGTGAAATTCGAAAAATGTCAATTTTGACTGTTTGGATATTTTTCAAGAATATAATTAACGAAGTACACACTGGGAAAATCTTTTATAAATGTTTTACATTTGCTACGAAGTTGTTGCGCGCGAAGATCAAGGAGAAAGACACGTGTAAGTATGATACATGAAAAGATTCATTTTAAAGAGAGAGCACCAGGAGCGAGTCATCGGTGATCGTAGCGATAAACGCGCGTCCTCTTCATCGGCGCACGGATTTTCATGCAAATTTATATTTCTAACCAAGAACGTTAGAAACTTGATTTACTTGTTACGTATTATAGAAAGCGCCATTATTTTCCAAATTTTATGCCTTTTTTTTCATATTACGTGCATCTTGTGCAATTCTGTAGTTTCAAGTTTCCTACAAAAGCAGATATCGTTGGTTGAACGCCAGGCTATCGGCGATCGCGACCTCGTTGCTTGCTACTTTATTCGTCCTTCGACAACTTTTTGCACGAACGTATCATTTGAAAAGCCCGATTATTATTTCTATGAATCTGCGACCTCATAATTATAGAAACAGACTGGGTTCGTTAATTGTAAAAAGCTGTCGTGAAACGAAGATCACTGAAGCGCCATCTATCGGCTTGCAAAGCCATTCTACGATCCGCGGCACTGTATAAATCTGTCAAAGGTTAATTACCAAACTTTCAGCCTTCCTGAAACCTGCGGCGCTTATCTCTTTCGCAGCATCGACTCCCACCGCTCTATGGTATTTCCACTGCTACGCGTATAATCGCAGTCCTCGACACTACGATTCGAACAAATCTTCGCCAACGAGAAAGATCACACTCACTGTTGGAACACGGTGCAACCGACCGATCACCGAATCCACCTTACGCAGGATCGTTCGACTTATTACAATTCGGTGGGAAGATAGCCCGTGACGGGAAACGCGACGATCCAACGAACAGGATGGAAAAAAGGCGTAAGATGCGGCGAATGTGGATGGAAAGCGAGCGAGTACCGTCAGATGCACGGCGCATCGCTAGGAAGAAGGAGAACAGAAACGGAGAGAGGGAAGAATTAATCGAGAGAAGAGAGCGAAAAGGAAGGGAAAGAACGTAAAAGAAGGAAGAGAAGAAGGAGAGAAAGAGATGAATAGACAGAGAGAGGGAGAGAGAGAGAGAAGGGACACGGCGTCAACGATGCCTCTGTGCCGACACTGGCGACCGACTGCGACTCTCGTTCGCGTAATGCACGTAGAGCAAGTGAAACAGAGAAGGTGGGGGGTGGAAGGCGAGAGAAAGAGCAAGAAACGGCTCGTCGAGAATGACGAACAGAAGAGAATGGATTGGAAGTAACCGCGAACGCGAGGAGAACTCTCGCGACGACCGACGCGCTTCGTTTCGTGGTCCGACCAACTGATCGCCAACCGACGCCACTTCTATTCGACACAGGGGACCACAGTTAACACCGATAACGAGTTACAGGTAGGCGCGTATTTACTTATGACGCATCGCCGTATCAGCGATCAGCTACTCAGTGACTCTCAACATGACCAACTCGGACAGTTTTCAGGCTTTCACTACACGCCTGGATCGCCTGTATAGTTGTTCGCGTTATTTCACTTACTACAGATACAGTTTAAGGTTATTTCGCTTGAATATTGCCAACTGCGATCTTGGCGAAAAGGTTGAGATTTTTTTCCTTCTGGACACGACTTCATGCCGCAAACCTCGAGCGGCGTTAAACGAGCCACGTGTTAAATGTATCAGCGCTAAGCGGTAGCATTCACGCGTGAATCGTTTCAAGCATTTTTTGCAGCGTTCTGTTCTCCGAGGTTATACTCCGCATATATTTGTTTGTTTATGTATTTAGTTACCGACCAACGATACGAATCGCGCAGATTCTGATGTCGTCTATAGAGTCACGCCACAAGTTCGTCGAGATAACTTAAAAAGTGCTGGCGACACTTGTTTGGGTATTAGCTCTATTTTCGTGGGAATCTTTGTGATTTTATCTACTGAAATATCTCGCAACGAATGCAAAGACCTTCGCCTCGTCGAGAAATATGTTCAGTCGTAATATGTGGACGTGCAGCCGTACAAGATAATCTGTTGTCAATGGCATTTGTTGAAACGTTTCTACGAGCTTTTGCACGATTTTTGCGAGGTTCCGTCATTAATTGAATAACGTTCGTACGAAAGTACGACAGGTGTTATGAAAATCGTTTGAAAAACGTCTCGTTTAAAAATAAGGCTACGCGCTAATACATTTCGCAGCCACCGTACAGTACGAAGGACACGAAGAAATCTCTTGGCTGTCACAAACGTATCGTACACTTTGTACACGTGTCGGTGGAGATTTTCGTGTTGCACCGCGAGGATCGAAGATCTCAAAGAAATCAGGTCGCAACTCGACCGTTCTCTTAGAAAAAAATGTTACACTTTCGTTAATTTTATGTTGCATATATACAGGGTGTCCCGAACTTAAACGGCCAAACCGCGAGTGTTTATTCCACAGATAAAAAGAAAAAAATATCTGTTATACGAAATTGTAATACCGTGATGCGAGTAATCATGAAATACAACAATATAAGAAAAGATGATTACTTTTAATTCTTCGTTTCGGAATATCGTCCTTGCGGACGGACACATGCTTCGCATTAACGAACAATGGATTTAATTACGCTACGACGAGAATTTTCCTGAATTTCAAGAACTTCGTATAGCATTTTTTCTTCTTTCTGCCTGTACATTAATTTCCTCGTCGCTGATTTTCACGAGTTTCAAATATGTTGCCTAGGTCAACACTCTGACCACCTTTCTCTCATACATATTACCGCCTTAATTTTCCAGATATTACCAACATCCTTTTCTTCTTTTCCTTCCTTCTGCTTCTGTAGATCAAAGTCTCGCAGTGTGACCATTTAAGTTCGGAACATCTTGCATGCACGATCCCGCCCATGAATACTCAGACGCTATCGAGACATATTTGTGGATTTCGGGCAAACGTTTCTTTACACCGTGTACACGTGTTACGTATTAACGCTAGAACTACCACACCAGTCAAATTGACTGGTTTTATAATTTTATTTTAGAATTTCTACTTCATGTTGTATTTTTTTCCGCAATGATGTAATGACTTTCGCAACGGTAACTAAAAGAATAATATAATGAATTTTATTTTGTTCTCTATGTATTCAAACTGAAAATAATTTTGTATCAAGACTACTTATACCAATACCAGTCAAAATAACTGATACTTGTCAAAGTGTAAAAGGATCCTGCAATCTGTTTGTCGAACCCCAATTAACCAGTTCCCTCGTTTTCTACAACTTGCCACGCGTTTTAACAATTTTTCTGTATATCATTCGATATGACGATATCAGTTATCAGGAAAATTCCAGATCGATGCTAACACTAGAAATACCACACCAGTCAAACACCCGTTTAGGGATCATGGCCCCAGATGGATTAATAATACCAAAAATGTACTAAATAACATGGAATTTCTATTGTAAGAAAGTAATAAATCAATAAATATAAAAATATTCTATTATTAGGTATTTTTTAAAGACCAGTCATTTTCACTGGTTTTGGTAGAAATAGCTTCGTATTAACTATCGGTAGTTCCAGTGTTAATAAAAATGCTAAATTCCATAAACCGATATAATTACAGTCCATCTAGGATCATTCTCACATCATCTCACGACTCTCCAGTCTCCACGGACCTGCCAACTACTCTCAACACTATCGATACGTACTACGAACTACGATAAGCAACGCCCTTGATAGCAAGCGAGCAAAGAATAACGAGGCCCTGGTTGCTTTCCCCGAACGTTCTCCTTCTCCGTTACCATCGTCTCGAATTCTCTCTCGACTTAATCAGCTTTCGCGAATAAAAGGAATCGGCTGTGCCGACCTCGACACCGATATACGGTCGTTTGCAGTTGTGTCGATCGCGCTGAATCCCTACGATCCGGACGATCTTCTGTCCAAAACGGTCTACCTCGTTCCGAGCCGATTCCGTTCGCCGACTTTTGTCTCGTCGAAGCACTCGGCCTGGCCGAATACAATTTGCCGAGAGCGAACAAGTCGGGGAAACCGTGTCGCGATTTAGCCGCAAGGTAAACGACTGCTTGTGCAACATATGCGAAACATTATCGACACTGACGGCAAGCGTTTTCGAAGAAAGAAACAAAAAAAAAAAAAAAAAACGCCAAGCTTGCAGCTCTTGGTATTTCGATTTGCAATTATTAGACAGTGGATTTTTAAGCGTTTAAGGGCAGAAATTGAAAGGTGCAAGTATTAGATCATCCCATAAGTTCGTGCCGTTTTTCGAGCGGTTATATATGTTAAGATCGTTTACATACCTTTCAGTTTCATGAAAAAATGTAATCCCCCTCTCGTTGTACAACTTCTTGCCATTTTTCTGGTAGGGCCATTATTCCGTCTCGATAAAAGTTCTCTTGTTTTTCTTTCAAATAATTTTCTAAGCTATTTTTCAGAATGTCGATATTTTCAAATTTTTTACCTACTAAAAAGTGTTGTAATGCTCTGAACAGGTGGTAATCGGATGGGGCAATGTCTGGAGAATATGGGGGATGTGGTAAAATTTCCCAATTAAATTCAGAGAATTTTTTTCTAACACTTTTCGCGACATGCGGTCTAGCGTTGTCATGATGGAAGATAACGTCGTTCCTATTCGCTAAACCTGGTCGTTTTTCAGCTAGCGCTTCTCTTAATTTTTCTAACTGAGTGCAATATTTGTCTGAATTAATGGTATCACTTGGTGATTTTTCAACAAGATCCCGAATTTTATCTTCGTCTGTCTGAGGAGGACGCCCGGAGCGTTCCTCGTTTTCTAAACAGAAATTCCCAGCTCTAAAACGTTGCAACCACTTCCTACAGGTGCGAGATGAAAGCGCATTTTCTCCGTAAACAGCACATATGTTTTTCGTGGCAATTGTTACAGAACTTCCTTTCCGAAGTTCATATAACACGAGACGTCGAAAATGGATACGCATTTCACTCATGATTTTTTACCGTTAGAAGTCACTGTGTTCGCTATATTACGATCTTATACCCACAAAAATCTGCTCTAGCTTGTTCTCGATCAGCTAAGCTCAAGTGCATTGGTCCCTTATCGCCGTATGTTTATAAATCGACACATGAAATGTATACACAAAAGTCGGCACGAACTTATGGGATGACCTAATATGATTGGGTATGTCGTGTAATATGCAAAAATAAAAGAAGATAAAATTAAAAAAAGGTATAGTACCTGCTGGAATATTTGCTCAGTGGAACAAATCACTGTTTAGTACTACTTTCTCAGTTGTGTTCGCCAAATATGAATTTACATAAATATCCGCAGTCTAGCAACGACAGAGATATAAAAAATAGTTGAACATTCGGTACAACTCAGTGGAAATATCCAGGTTTCTATTGGGTTGGCAACTAAGTGATTGCGGATTTTGTCATTTGGTGATATCGATAAAATCCGCAATCACTTAGTTACCAATCCAATATTACATTTTCAACATTGTAATAGTAGAAGGTCTGGTTACTGTTAACTTTTTGCTTCTTGCCGTAGGTCATCAAATATTATGGTAAATTGAGACTGAAATAAGAAGAATATCTGAATCGATTGAAAAATAATTGCAAAACCTCAACGTTCTTACTTAGCTTCACTTTTTTTTTTTTTATTTATTTGTTGAAATTACAATCAATTCTCGCGTTGAGAATTTTCAGTAATTTTTTTTGCGTGGCGCAGTGCCATGGCTGTCTATTTACAATAAGTTAATACTTATTATAGATACGTATAATTTATAAGTATTATAAGTAAGTGCATATGCTTAATTTGGATAACTAAATGAATCTAGCGTTTAGGTCTAGCGGGTAGTGCCTCTTCAGTCTGCGAATCTGGTCCGTCGTATCGAGTAGTCCAGTGACTTAGCTTCACTTAGCTTCGGTTTCCTTAGCTTTTTCTTACTTTTTTATTTACACTAATTAATATCGACCATCGTGTTTATCGATATCAACCAACTGTATATAGCTGGCCGAGATAAGATCAGGCGCAAGAATTAAAGAACTTGATAAGAAGCATATTTGATATATTTGCTACAATTGAAGGTATCCAAATAGTAATGCATCCTACACGTACGGCAGGATTATTTACAATAAGTCGCATAAGCTTCAACGTGTTCAAATCCTTCACACGGACTAATCAGATCTGTCGTATATCACAAGACGTCGACAGTTTGCGATATCTACGACAACGAAAGAATGAGAAACTGCCTTAAACCGTAGGTGCATTAAGAGGAAATATCGAAAACGAGAAACTGATTCGACTAATGCCATCGTAGAGCGAGCATGTAGGTATAATAAGAAGTAATGCAATAAACAGGAGAATAAAAAGAGCGAGGCGATAGACCGAGAATAGCGTAGAAAGCGATCAGGAACGTTGCCGCGCCGCTGGTTATTATCGATAAGAAACGGCCAAGTTTTCTTATCTACGTCGAGTTCTTCGAAAAGTAATACGCTTTGTGCAAGGCACGCTTGGCGCTATTCTTCGTTGGTAGTACTACTTATGTACGTATGCACACATGGAACGTGCGTGAGTGTGAGCATTTTTCTGGAAGGAATGGAAGCTTCTTATAGAAGCGAGCGAGAAAGCGGCAAACGTTCTCGCTATGTCTCGGTTAACGGTTCGAGGCTTGGTCGTCTAGACGAGCATCGTTTCTTCCACTCTTCGTTAATATTTATAGAGTTGAAACGTGCAATTACGCGAGGAAACGTCGTTGGCTGGATAATACGCGTAGACACGCGCTCTCGTGCACCACGAGGCACGCGTATTCTCGCCCATTCCGCCTATAATTTCCTTACTCTTCCCGATACCTTCGAATTTCTTTCGAACAAGGTTACTCGCGGTAATATTCGGACACGTGCACCGTCTGTTACAATTAATACTAATAAGCTTGCAATCTCGCGATATCTTGTAGTTTGTTATAAAGAAAACGGTGCAAGTTAGACTTAGGTCTCAGCCTGAAGTCGACAACTCTCGAGTCTGGTCCAGCCACGACCAATCAAACGGCAAGTAACGAGCAGGCAACTTGTTACCGAACGTTTAAGGCCCGACCACAACTTTTTAGGTTTTTACTGGTTGTTGATATCTGACAGAAAGACAAATCTTAACGATCACGTTCACGTGCTACGGGTCTTTCGGAAATTCCTTCCTTTTTCAAAAAATATGCCGAACAATAGTTCGTGTTTACAGAATCAACAAACGTCCTGGTTTTATAAACGCAAATGTTTTTTTTTTTTTTTATTTAATATTTCACATTCACAATTTGTCCAATTTGAACATTTGGTAGAATTTTTTAGCTGTTTGATTATCATGTGGGTGGCTACCCCAATGGGGTAGCATCTTCGTGTTTGTTAGGATATATCCTTTATGAGATCTGCTGGGTGTTTCCTTTTTAGTCTTCTTTCTATGCTTGTGTTGATCGTTTCCGCTGCCAGCCGGTTCCGGTGCGTTGCTATTCTTTCTCTGTACCTTCTTGCGAATCTGCTAATCTCTTCCTTGACCGTTGGTATTCCAAGGTCTTTCCGTATGTCCTCGTTTCTAACGTACCATAGGGCGTTTACAATTGAGCTAAGAATTTTAGCTTGGATTGTCTCTATTCTGCTTATATGGCTCATTGCTGTTGTTCCCCAAAGTGGTATTCCGTACGTCCAAATTGGTTTTCTGATCGTTTTGTATATTTTTAGTTTATTTTCTATGCTTAGTTTGGATTTTCGACTTGTTAACCAATACATTTGTCTCCTTGCTATCTGTATCTTGTCTATTATTGATTTAATATGCTGTTTCCATGTGAATCGTGTATCTAAGTGGAGTCCTAAGTATTTGACTTGCATTGTTTGTATTATGTGCGTGCCGTTCAGTGTAATGTTTGGTGGTATCTGTTTTCGTAGTGTGAATGTAATGTGGTTGCATTTATCGGGGTTTGCTTTAATTTGTTTAACTTGAAGCCACTTTTCTATTTTTGTGATATGTTCTTGTAGTAATGTGACTGCTGTTGCAGGGTCAGTGTGCCTGACTAGTACAGCTGTGTCGTCCGCAAATGTCAGTATTTTGCTATTGGTAGTTGTTGGTATGTTAGTCGTGTATAGTGTGTATAGAATTGGTCCTAGAACGCTTCCTTGCGCAACCCCTGCCTTGATGTCTTTAACTTCAGAGTATGTGTCTTTAATTTTTACCACGAAGGTTCTGCTGCTTAAGTAAGATTTAATTAAATGGTATATCTGCTCCGGGAATTGTTTTCTGATTGAAGTAGACTTTCGTGGTTTATTTATAAACGCAAATGTAAATATCAACTTCTAAATTTCGGTGTTCGCGCATGGCAAGTTACTATTGGGTTGGCAACTAAGTGATTGCGGATTTTGTCACTATCACCTAATGACTTCACACTGTCTATCATAATGTCTGTCAATCACTTAGTTTCCAACCCAATAGATTCCTCGCTACTTGCCTGTCGTAGGTACCGAGCCAGTGCCTTACGTAACTCACGTCGATTACGTGCACTGCTTAGCTCCTCGTACGAAATTTCGATGCAATGAAACTTTCTTTCTCGATAATGGGCATTTCTGGGCGCGAAAATAATACAGCAAGGTTAGTCGTTCGACACGGGATAAAACAGCGGTCGGAGGAAAGAGCTCGCCTCGACCGAAATAATTTTCTCCCCTAACGAAAGTCGAAGGGCGCGCGTCTGCACCAAAATAGGCGGATGCGTGAGCCTCTGCTTTACGTTCTCGAATTCATTCATAAAAGCGAGACGGCTGTACCACGTACAGGAAGGGCGCTGTAAGAAGAACGAGACAGAGAAATAGAGGGAGGGAGCTGTGATTCAAGTGTCGGAGGCTTAAATCCGCCGTAGTCGTCGTGATCGTTCTCGTTTCGTACCGGGGGAATACCGTGTCTTCGACCGTTGTGTTTATACCTACTCGTAGCCTCTGCTTTCTCTGTTGTGCCAGAGGAACGTCTCGGTTCTTTGAAATCAAGAAGATAGGAATGGCTGGCTGCAGGGAGCTGCGAAGGAAAGCAAAGTATGCGGAGGAGCAGATGGTCGTTGAAGATGTGAGATTAGGACGAATCACACGAGGCCAAACCGCCATCCCCTCGGACGCGTTCAACCATTCTTAGTTACAGGTATTCGGCGAAAACTTTCCAAATTGCCTGTCCGTCTGTCCACATTGTTTGCTCGAAGATTTACGATTGGTTTCATAGAACTCGAACTTTCATAGCATTCAAATTCAAAGAGCTAGTTGAAAAAGAAAATCTTAGAGTGCGAAATGTAGTTAGTTGCGTAAGTATTGTAGAGACTTTCCGCGAATATGTTACGCGAATATATTCTGTAAAAGATTTTGGAATCTCCTTAGCACCGTGATTATTTCCGTAAATCTAGTTTTTCCTTTGGAAATCTGGAAATCTACACGGAAACTGCGTGCTGCGAACATCAACTCGATAATATGCACGAAAGTCCGCAATCTAATCTAATAAGTCGCGAGCGAAAAACTGATGCAGCAACCGCTTCGACGAAAGTTGCAATGGAGGTTGCCGTGGGTCAGCGAGATTGCTGCACTCGTGCGGTGTGCATCGAGAAACGAAAAATCATTGCATATATATATATATATATATATATATATATATATATATATATATATATATATATATATATATATCGCGCATATCTATGTAGCTATATACACACGTAGGTAGGTATATCGCGCGTACGTGAAACTGGACGCTGACAGCTGGAAACTGGTTTCTAGAGAACGGCCGTACTCGAGTTGCTTGCGAGAATGAGACGAAACAGGAGGAGTAGGAGGCAAAGAGAGAAACAGAAATAGATGGAAGAGAGAAAGAGCGGAGAAATGGACGTAGTACAGCGTCCATCGTGTTCCGAGTACAGAGGTATCGGACCAGGAAACAAAGGAACTACCCAAAGAGCAACGCTGAACAACAGATATAGGGGCACACGAGTTAAGCATTTACGAAGTTCAACGAAACGCGTTCGACAAACACGTCCGATACACGTACATACGTGTTATAGACGTAGAGGAGAACTCGAGTTTCTCAGCTCGCGAGATTTCGATCTTTCCGATCGAATCGAGCTAAACGTGAATTATTTTCAGTGATAGAGGAGATGGAAGAGGAAGAGACGATTTAAGATAAAGCGTGCATACATGCGTGATCACACCTAACTCTACGCAGCCATTGTGCTCCCTTCTTTCGAAGGAGCAACGAGATTCGTCGTGAATACGAACAACCTGCCGTATACCTCCGACACATTCTTTCACCTTTCACCTGCGCGAGTATACTTAGTGAATCAGAAAAGTAAGCTTTTTAAAATAGACCTCCTATCAACGAAGATATCCAGGCTATCGATAACAATCGCTCGTGTCGTTTGAATATTCCAAGTTACGCGCCAACGTGGATCGAATTAAAGTAAAAGCAATATATACAAAGTCGAATGTAAGAGAAATAATACAAAAAGGAAAATAAATAAGAAATAAGAAAAATAAAAAAAGAAATAATAATAAGTCTACATATGTATATATGTACAGTAGGAGATATTTTCCTCTGCTCTATCAACGTAGATCGTTTACTCACCATGATGAAGGAAAATGATACACTGGTGCGAGAGCAGCAAACTTCGACGAACATCCAAGGATACGCGAGATGAAAAAAAAACACGCGACACTGACAAGTAGCTGATTGAAAAAAGTTCTGACGAATAACTGGCACCGTTGTCGAGAGAGAAATACGGCGATTCGGCGTGAGCTATGTTAGGGGAAGAAAAGAACGTGGGAGATAAAAAATCACGAGAGTGCACCGGTAAAGGCACGCCGGGCCCGGAGCGGACGAACGTCAGGCCGACGGCGATGCAACAAGTGACAGACAAGAGCCTCGACTCTTTTAGTTCGCGTTGCGGCTACTTTACCGGATGGCGCTACTGCTCGGCCCAAGCCGAATACGAAATTCAATGGCACTCGCCTTTTGCCGCCATTTCCGTCGTCCTTCCGAAATTCTTTTCGACGAGACTGGAAACGTCGCTTCACGAAAGTATTCCAACACTTGTATACACGTGTTTACGAATACACTATAAGCGTTGTACGAAACACTTCGAAATTTCATTGATACGGTTAAGCACGAAACTCGATTACGAAGTAGAAGTTGGAAAGAGATCTGAGAATACAAGGATCGACTATTTTGAAAATGACGTATGCAAATGCATTGCAAAATTTTTTGCAAAAATATATCGTTAATATTTATATGCAATTTATAAGTTCAATTTCGAAATATTCGTTTGTTTTGATCGATCGAAATCTCGTTGATCATCGATGAAGTTGATGTACGATCGTTCATTTAGAAAGTGGTGTAATTGGGAACAGGTTGCCTGTAATCCGCAGAAGTGCCCCATGTACAATTTTGTTGTAAAATGGAGGAGAACAAATTTAGAACTCCAGATTTATCATCGATCGATCCGGGGAAATAGCAAAAATTTGAAAACATCGCGTTAACACCTTCACATAGTAATAACATTAGACCGATTACACGTGGGAAATATAAGGATACGATGCATTTATTGCCTTACATAACACCGAAATAAAAAATAGAATGTACTTAACATTAACCTTACAAGCATTCTGTTACGGTAAATAAGTAAATGTTGAAACGAAACATGAGCATTTTGTTCTTTCTGCTCTTATTTATAAGCGAAAGTGGATTAAAGCATAAAACGTAAATTTCAATCAATCAAAATTTCACGAATTGTACGATACAGTCATTTTGAAGATGGCGTAAATTCATTCATAACCATGAAAAAAGATATAGTTAATTCTCAATAAACCTTTTCGAAGCTATAATGAATTTATTTGGATTTGACGATCAACGGAGATACAAATATCTCGATATTTCGAATCAAAGGAAAATGGATTTACATCGTTTTCAAAATAAACGAAGAGGTTACAAAATATTTATTCGGTGGGACTATTTAATACTTATTACATGTAAGTAATACATAAACTGGTTGCTCATACTGTGTAATATGTGCAGAACGATATAATATTTGGCAAGAATTAAATGTCATGGTACAAAATATCTCAATATATCCTTGTTCTCGGGGCAAATATATGAAAATGTACAAAATTCGCGTGGCAGTGATCGTGCAGAAAACAACGAAATGAAGTAAGCGAGCGCACAATCGATTCGGTTCGATCGTTTGATCGATCCTGAAAAGATGGTAAATCCTTGGATCGCAAAATCCTTTCGAACGCTGCTGAACATCGCCGAGAGGTGACAGCACGAGTTTTACCAACGATACGAGTCGGTCGGCTCGACACACAGCCGACCGATTTCTAGGAGAGAACGTGGAACGCTTTTTCGTATCGCTTCGATTTTGTTTACGGAACGTTGAACGAATAGAATTCGGGTGTACCAAAATATTGAAAAAATATTAAATTAAAGAGAGATGCGACAGAATTCTGCGAAACGATAAGAAGCCTTTACACAAAAAATCGCGTAACCGCGAAAGCAAAAAAAATATAGCGACACGTAATAGCGCGTCGCTATATTTTTTTAATAGTTGCCCCGTCGCGATACGTCGTGAAAGTGTTAAAAAATTAAGAATCTGACTTGGTAAAGAACGTGGATCGTTTCACCTTGGTATGCTAATTGTAAGAATTAAGAGGATTACGGTAGCTCGACGTACATACTCGCATACATAGTATCGAATGCCAGCTGAAATGTGGAACGCGCAATTGTACTTGCCGCAATACACCTCTTGACATTTACACACGGAAGATCCTGAATATCTTTCCAACCGCGACGACGCCGAGAGGAGTTCGAACAGCGACCTGTCTGGAATTGATTTTATCGGTAAACAAAGCGATTCACGAGCCAAATCGAAGGAAGGCCGACACGGTGCTACCTTTCGTAGATGCAGATTGTTCCTTCTAGAATTATTAGGTTATAGATACAGTGACTCGCGAAAATAATCGACATTTTTATGAGCATATTATTTGCGTTATAGGAAACATTTTGAAATTTCGTTGGCAGGATAGAACTATAGTGACTATAATATGTAGAACTAACTATAATATGCGTAATATTAACGTATATCGCATGGACAGGACGGTTAAGAGGTTAGTAAATTTCCAGTCACGTGCAAAATCGAAAGAAACTCTAAAAGTCAAACGAAAAAATCGTGTTCTTTATATGTTTTGCAATAACAAGCGAACTAAACAACGTCGAGCTTCCTGCCGTTAATAATTTCTCTGTCAGATAACTTTATCCTCTACGGACGACACGATGGAATTTCAAGGATAATCGTTGTGTCTAGCCAACAAGACCATGGAGGCTTTCTTTAGCCTCTTGGAAATTTACGACCTCTCACCATATTCTCGAATGAATTTCCGTCGATTCCACACAAAGGATTATGTGGAATCAAGTTAAAAATAGCACGCTGTCTTTCCAATCCTTCGCCTTTGTTACCCAACGTTTCTCTCAATTTCGTTCAGAACGATATGTACTTGAAACGCGTTACGACAATGAAAGAACGTACACAATGGAGGCAAGCGTCATGACAAACCATTGCAAGTAATAGTAAATAGTAGAAGTTTCTTCGACGAGCAATAATAAGCTGATAATCGTAAAAGGAAAACAAAGTCAGGACTCAGGGGACGATAGCAGGATATCTGGCATTCTTGCCTACGAACAGGTACGAGGTCCGTGTCGTTCACTTTCACTGCTTACGCTCGATCTAACTATAAAACACGTCCTAAGCGGACCGATTCGTTCGTTTCGGGGAACGATCGATTCGATCGCCGCTCAATCGTTCGCTCAGTCGGCTTCGTGTTACCAAACTGTGATTCACTAGCCCTGGAAAAGCAATTTTCCAGCGAGACGTTACTCGATCAACGTTCCAAGTTCACGCTTTGAAAGCGTGAAAGTTCGATTCTTCTACGAGACTCTGCTCGCGTAAAGTATCGAATTTTTGAAAAATGTCGTATTTATCGGCGAGGAAGGGTCGAAGGAGAAGCTCGTGTAACTCGAAGGAGGATTCTAACCGAAATTGGACGAGCGCGTGGGCAATGGCGTGGATATCGCGTGGATATCGCGTGTTTCGCTGGCTCAGGATATACCAAAGTCGCATGCACGATAGGTGGATGTGGATGGGTTCGGCCACGGGTGGTTGGTGCCAGAGTGAGAGTGAGAGAGTCATATATATATAGAGAGAAGGGGAAACTAGACTCGGCACTCCAAAGTATACAGCCTCCGCGATTGCAGTGGTGTGCTTTCGGTTCCCTCTACACGATATTCATTCTTCGCGGCTTCGCGCCCGTGGTAACAGTCCGATCCACGTTTCCACGTTGCACGCGTTGCAGCAGGGCAGCTTCCGGAACCAGCTTTTCGTTCGTTCATCATCATTTCGTCGATCTACCAACCACTACCATGAAGTTCGCGATTTTCGCGTAAGTATTCCATCCGCGATCCAATATAACGCGAATAGCTCACTCTTGCCTTTTACTTTGCTCGCGCGAATCTTTGCACTTTCCCCGTGACCAGTGCTACGATTCCACGTAGAATAATACGAGTATTTTCTCAAATTTCCTGTTCTCTCGAGCAGTGATCTTTCAAAAATTGTATATTTTCCTTCGATCGTCGTGTCACGTCCTTTTTTCCGAGTAGTAGCCTGGCTTGAAATTTGCGCAAGACGTTGCAAATGTTTGGATACAGCGACATTTACGGATTACGGGTATTTACGATAGACAGTGATTGAATCGGTGATCCTTTCGACTTCCACTTTGAATCAAGGCCTTCGAAAGGTGTAGTTAAACGAGCTACACGTTTCAAGCCCCCTGGTATTCGGTATCTGTCGCAAGTGATCATTGAAATCAGGCTCGAGCGAATTTCCATCGCCACGCGAGTGCAAACAGAGCGAGCGAGTAATAAATAAAAGAATAGAGAAATGCGTTATGCAAACGCTGATAGACCGTCCGATCCTGTTCTCAACCAGGAAATCAATTAGAAAACACGGCCATTTAAAACGTAGTAATAATAATAATAATAATAATAATAATAATAATCGATCAACGTGGCGAGGCAGCCAGCTACGCTCGTTAAAGCCCAGAACTGGAAACGACGCGTCGCGAGTTCGAATCCTCGGCATAAGGGACTCCAAAAAAGGAACGGAAAAACCAAAATTTCTCTTACAATATTATAATCGATCAACGAATCAGAATTGCAAAGATCGCGCAACGTGTCTCGCGCAGTTATTCTCGATTCTCAGTTACCGTTGCTTTCCCTTGACATTTTATCTACGTGCATCGTCTATCGCTACATTGGCAAGACCAGTTAAAAGACGAGTCACCTTACGCAACGGTTTTTGAAAGCCATCGAAATTTTGATTGCGTGTAATTTCTCGCCGTACGTGACGAAAGAACGTGCACTAACATCGTTCTTTCATATTTTTCTCCAAGTAACCACGAAAACGAACAACCGTAACGTTATGTCACAACCGCGATCACGGTTGCTGGAGCGAGCAATAGAATTGCGTCAGGATAAGGCCCGACACGAGAAAGCACGAAACACCTAATCCTTTGACCGTGGAATCACGTTTTACTCTGTTGATGCGAGAAAAGTTGAAATTTCTCGGCTACTTTGAAATCGTGTTACGAAAAGCCCATTGTTTTATATTCTTCAGCCAACTTGGCCTAAGTTTTCCAAGAAGGTTTACGGAGGCGTATTTTCTTCTGTTTCATAAGGAATCACCTCGTGCCCGATTCCTACGTGCTGTTCGTTATTCGGTCGGACCCTGTATACATATGTATGTAGAGGCGATCGAGTTTCACCGATTTTTCGATGAATGTTATTTTAGAGGTAGAGGCGGGCCACGGGTTTCGGCTAGTTCCCGTGACATTTGTCAGCCGTCTCACGTACTCGCGTGATTCGTACTCGAAACGGGGCGACAAATGCTGGGAGTAGCGCGAGTTGCACGAGCCAAGCCAGAGAAAGTGAGTTTCGTACGTGAATGTCACAGGTCACGATCCAGCTGGTGTATACGCGGATCTACAACGACAAGCATGCGAGTATCGTGCTCTCCGGCGCACGCCGGTTTTGTCCACCGATCGTACGTTACGATCCCCGTGCACACACCAGATTCCCCTCCTTCGGGAGGACGAGTAACGTCCTCGGATTCTATTTTCGATCCTTGGCGAAAGTTGTACGACCGACGAGTCCGATATCCTGCGAGGGACGCGTTAACGCGTCGCGGAACCAACCTGATTCCTTTCGGGGATAGAACTTTTATTAAAACACGCTCAGCAAGCTTCTCTTTCTTGTTCGATCGAACCATCCTATTAGATCGGTTTCGTACGAAACGTTAGAACGTTTATATATACATACGAATTTCTACAAATGTTCGCAGTGTTCCAATAAGAATTTGCTGAAATATTCGACTAATAAAAGGTTGCATAAATATCGATAGTTTGGTAAGAAGAAATTTGCACGTTTACGTGCAGCTGTTCGAGCCTCGATGGTCGAAAAGATAGAGAGCGTCGCCGACTAGGAAGTGGACGAGAGCAGCTGCGAGATCGATTATTCAGTTCGTTGGCGTTCGTCAGGAACGAAAGCGTTTCCTAGCTCTGAGCTATCCTCCGTGTGCACGATCATCGCGCTTCCTTTCACTATCACTCAACATCTTCGCTTTTCAACTTGGCGAGATTCTGCTGCACTTGCAGTGCACGGTTATCGTGGTAACTAGGCCAAACTGGCGTTAAAATATAATCGTTTGCTCGGCAAATGGCAAATTCTTAACTCTACCTAATCAATTCGCCTGTAAAATATCTGTAAACACGTATCGACGTTGAACCAGTCGTTCTATGCAATGGACCAATGCCGACTCGGCAATCGTATCCGTACAACACGCGACAACACTGAACAAACGAATATCCACTGATACGAGCGAATAGAAAACATTGGCAACATTGCAAAATAGTTTAGATCCACGTTAACACTTTACCGACCCCTAGCGGTTCAACAGCATACGCACGTCCGACCGGCAGCCCAGGCGCTGCCTTTGTTTCGGTTTAGACTCTCCAATACCATTCTTTTCGTTCATCGCGAACGGTAAGTTTTTCAAATTGGTATAAAACTGTGGGAGCTTACAAAGCAACGCAACTGACGCAACTGAGTAAGGTACCTTTAGTACGAAATAACAAATTACTGTTCGGCGACAAAAAGCCGATTAATAGGCTATCGGTTAGTAAGCGTCGGCGACAAAAAGCCGATTAATAGGCTATCGGTTAGTAAGCGTCGGCGACAAAAACCGATTAATCGGCTATCGGTCGGTAAAGTGTTAACAACGGCCATCCGTAAAATCTATCATCATCGTTTCAGTTATGCTGTTTCGCTACAGTAACAGTACAGTAACAGAATTTTCATCATTGGCGAGATTTTTGCACTGGCAAGTACGTTCTAGTAACAACTGTTGTATTTACAACGTGTTTGCTTTGTAGATTGGTGGTGGTCAGCTGTCTGATAGCCGTGGTCAGATCAGCGGAAGAGGAATACGATTACGAGGAAGAGCCGGCAGCTCCGGTGACCCCTGCACCGGCTAGATCGAATTCTGGTCGACTGGGTGGACTATTATCTTCGCGAGGACGAGTAAACGTTGGAAGGAAATCGTCAGCGCCGGTGAGTCGCGGCTCGTTTGGAACGAACCATCGAACCGAACCGATAAACGTGCTCTGTCTCTCTCTTTGCAGGCGCAATCGACCACCGCCAAAGCCGTCGAGCAGCCGGTGGAAGTGGAGGAAGAGGGCGACGAGGAATTCGACGATAATCAAGATCAGCAGGAAGAAATTCCCACCACGACCACCGAATCCTCGAAGAAAGTTCGCGGCGGTGTCAGACCTTTCAGGTAATCGCAACTTCCATTGTCTAGAATTTCGAGCGTGTTACGGTGGAACAGCGCGGGATCTCGATTGCTGGAGCATCGATCAGTAGATTAGAATTCGCCGATGGTTTCTGGCGAGATAGAAATTTTGAAATTTTCCATCAATTCGGGCAACGAATATACTGTTCGAATAAGATAACGAAAAATATCGCTTGGTTGGTTTCAAGGTCGAACCAGGATCTCTTAGCCGCGTTAAAGAGAAGAAGAGCTCAAGTGGGACCCTCGCACCGAGAAACGTCCGGTACGCAAGCCGCCTCGGAATCGACAACACCAAAATCCAAGTAACTATGACGCAGAATTTTTAATAGTCTTTCTATCGTAGCACACGACTTTACATTAACCTCTTGCGTGTATATTAATGGCACTTTATTCGAGCAAATAACGGGAAAAAAGGCAATGATATTTAAGACAGCAGTCACGTCATCTTTAACGTTTAAGGTTATTACGGTTCGTCCAGGACAACTTTCTCGAAACGAAAAAGTTAACAAAGTTACAGAAATATAAAATATCAAACGTTTGCTTATGGCTATTTGGTATAAGACGAGGAGCAGGAAGATGATTGTTCAGTGGGTGACGAATAATGAAATGTTCTGATTTTCAGAGCGACCACGCACAGCCGCAGCAAAAGCAGCGCCAGCGGTGCGAACGAAGCGAAATCATCGGGACGCGGCAGGTTCGGAGGATCCAGGGGAAGCAAACCTTTGCAAGAAGAGGTGGAGGAAACCCAACGAGAGGAGGTGCAAGTGAAACCGAAACCTTATCGCAGAGGATAAATGGATAGTAGAAAGGGATGCGAGTTTCCAGCTTTGTTTGACTTGAACGCGGAACGAAACAATTAAAAGGATTGCAGCGACCAACGTCGATCTGTTCGAAGCGGCGTGAACTTTTTCCCTTCTTTCGGACGAACACACGAAACTTGCAACGAAAGTCTCCCTTTTATAATCCGCGTTTGAAAAATTAGAACGCGACAACTGAACGCGCGGCAAAAGAAAAGCGCCAGATACTCGTGTAACATTTGCGTACTAAAAGTACATTTCGAAAACTATGACATGTATATAGAAGGAGGCTGCCATTCACCGAATACTCAAGGTACTTACTGTATAAATGTAAATTAATAACAATAAAATTTCTAGAAACAAACACTTGGAAAATACGTGCATAATTTATTAATTAACGGGTGTAACGTGATGGATTTCGAATTGGAATTTTCGAGATCTGGTGAGCGTTACAATGTGACTAACCTTGACGAGTCTAGGAATCGACAACTAACGCCACGATCTTTATCTCGTAAGTTACTTTCCTTCGGGCGTATTTACATAGCCGCGAGAATGGTGCGCGATGTAAGCAGGAGAAATTCCAACCACCGACTTTGGAATGTCGAGGGCGTGCTCCATCTGCACTCTCGCATTCTCATCTTTTATACATCTCGCGCGTGCACCACTCCCAAACTTTGAAATCTCGCCGCTAGCAACCGACAGCCTTACAACCGTCATGTTTGTAGAACACACTTGGCATCGACGATTCGTCTTCGTCGCATCATTTTGCCGCTTCCACTTCTATCGGTCTTCCCCTTTAATATATTTGTTAATTTAGCCATGTTCACGCAGCCGCTATGACCTGAAAGAATGATGACCTTTTGGAGCGTAAACTACGCATAAGGTAAGAATTTTGAAAGCAAACGGGATATACCGTCGAAAAATACAAAGGAGCTAGAAAATCAAACGTATCGGTAGAAAGACGACTAGAACATGAGAGATGGAAAGGAAGTGGATGGAATGGGAGAAGAAGAAGACGAAAAGGAGGAAGAGAGGAGAGGGCGAAAGGCGAACTCGACCAGGCTCTGTTGTGTATACGCGAGAGGTAGGAAAGTGAGAGGCAGTATCTCGTCGGCCTTGAAGCCTTTGCGAGAAGCATTTCACTCGCAAAGACCATCCGAGTCGCGTCACCGGTCTGATAACACGGGAGGACGTTGAGAAGCGAACTCGAGAAATCGAGAAATCGAGAAATGTCGCCGGGAGAAGTTGTTTTTCTTAAAACGTACTTCATACACTTGCCGATCATTTGAATAAAATATCTGAAAAATGATTGTTTCAATGACATATCGTTTTATCAGTGACAGACTTCTTTACGGTGCCTTACGTACACAATTAGACTTGAACGCGTATTATTATTCGAGGATAATCGATAATGTTGTTTCGTTGTCTTCTAATTTACGATTTAATTTGCCGTAAAAAATATCTTGCAAACGCGAGAAAATAAGAAATGTTTTCGACCTCTGGAATATCCTAGCGAAATATTTAGAAAGTTTGCTTATATTCGGAACGTAATGTGTAGTGTTTATGTTCGAATAGCTACGAGTGTTCTAATTTTAGTTGTTACTGTTACTTACGTACACTGTTACGTTATTAAGCTAAAAATTTGTTTGCCGTCGATGAACGCTATTTAAAGAAATAAAAAACTAGACGTATCTTCGAGTCGATGGCATTTAATTAAGAATCGCGAATGATAGATGTCCTATTCACCGGTAATCCTTGACTGGGACTACATTCCGTTAAGAATTTCCCGTTTCACTCGACCTCTACCACGGCACACGACCGATATAGACAAACCACGACCGTTTCCATTGTTACATTAACCTCTGGAAACGTATCGCTATAATACAGTAAAGTCTTCGACGTGTGAAAACTGTTGTTCGGTTAATTGAATTTCTCGTATAATAAAACAACCAGTTTTCTAATTACAAAGTGTCGAATTTATTCAGAGTGTCAAAAATATCGAACCAGGGAAAATTGCCAGTTTATTTTAATATTTAAAAGCTTTTTACCCTGGCAAAATTACGATAGGAGGAGAGTATCGTGTTTGGCCTCGATGTATGTTCGTCGTTTGGCCCTGCAACTTCAAAACGGCTTAACCGACTTCGACTTTGTAGGTCTCGATCGATTCCTGTCATGGCAGTGTTGCAGGTTATGTAACGTATGCGCCTAAATCGGCGAATTCGGCAACAGAATCTATTTTCTTCTTCGTTTACACAGCGCGTTTATTTATAGGTTTCGCAATGATTATAAAAATCGTCACGACGACGATCAATTTTTTTTAGTTTCACGTATCGTTCGTTTTAACGTTTACTTTTTCAATTGCTAGTTTCAACTATCACACACTGTGAAAGATATTTGGCAGGCGTGTTTTTTCTTCCATCGATTACCAATTACCGAGATAAACAGCTATTATAAGATCGAATATATTACACGTCTACGTGACCGAAGAGCCTACTTGGCGCATCACGTGCAAGTGACTTTTAAAAGTGCACCTCGCCATGCATATATTCGTAACTCGTGTCCAGAGACGACCAGTGCTACGTTGACCTTTCGATAATGTCGTCGAAGTCGGCGGCTGCAGCTGCGGCAGATGCAACGCTAATAACGATCGTGCTTCTCATCTGTGTACGTGGCGCCTTCTCCTAAGCCAGTGGTTCTTAACCTTTTGTCTACCACGGACCCCCTTTGGATAATTTTTCTGTCGTCACGAGCCACCAACATCTAACTGGAACTTGAAATCCTCGAAAATTAAACGTTATAACGTTAGTAACCCGTACAACTTTTTGCACAAAACTATGCGAGCAAGGACCTCGTGACAGGTTAAGAATTGCTGTTCCGAGCCATTTTAACGCCACTGCGCTTTCTAACGCGATCGAGAAGATGTATGCAAAAGTATAGAACGTCGATAAGTTATCAGTCCCGAACCTTTCTGTTCGATCGAGTACGACATAGTCGAGGACGATCGAAAGTAAGGCTATTGCCGGAAGGAAATTGCGTAAACGTTTCTCGAGCTTGTCCGAACGTTAGAAAGTTTCAAATATCTCGTGTCGCCAGTCGTTCCGAAAAGTTATTCACTGCAACTTCTCTAGCTAGGGATTTTCACGTGTCGATTATATCAATCCTTGATGGCATGATCGATATATGATACTTTATTCGTGGCGATAAGTATTAATTCTGTAAGGAATTCTTTTCAGGAAAAAAGTATTTTTCGAAGCAGTTAGTAATAATTAGCTTGGCTTTTGTCTATCGCGGCCTTTGTGATATAAACGCGTGGATTATTGAAAAAGCGAAAAGAAAGAAAATAACCTAAAGAAACGTAATACCAACGAAATCACGCAGAACGTGTTCTCGGTGGTTTTTAGTTACTTTGCAAAGATTATCGATCTTTTTTCGTTCCTATCGCGTTCTATTGCGTATTAAATGGTCGATTTCGTTCGACAGAATCTATTAACCACGAGTGTTGTTAAATAAGACTTGTCAGACGTTGGCCGAACGCTTCGCATTTAACCAAACACAGCGTGATCGTTGTTTCGTCGATCGTTTTATCGAATTACAAATCGACATGGAATTCTCGTAAAACTTGAAATTTGCACGCAATGCGACAACAATCGCAAAATCGATAGGGATTTTTGCAAAGCCATAGACTAAGGGAAGAGAGAAGCTGCTGTGGACGTGAAAAACAAAGAATGGAAACATGGAAGTAAGAAATTGGAAAGAAGCCACCATAGAACACCACACCTTAGTGCGCTAAGAACTAAAAGAGAACATAAATTGTATTCTCAGGAGAACAACGGGAGAAGACAGTGAACAACGGTTCGTGTCGCAAAACGGAAAGTCGTTGCGAAACGAGGAAACGATTATAGAAATGCAACGGTATTATTTCTCATTATATTGCACAAAACTGTAACGTGGCGCGCTCGGTTGTTCGTTATGAGCTGTATGGTGCATTTCCCCCAGGCAAATATACGTCTGCGCGACGAGAATAACTCGTAATTGTACTTCATTTAGCCGAGCTCGTCAGCTCTTGTGCTCACCTGCTTGAAAGGCACGTATAATCGGATTTATCGTTCTTTTCGATGCTCTTGAAAACGTTTCAAACGCGACGCCTCTTACGACACGGGGCGGAAAAGGCATCGAGTCATTGAAGGAAGATCGACAATGGTAAGTAGAGAAAGGAGTGGAAAGAGCGCGTAAAAAAATACACCGTCAGCTTTATTTTCGTAGGGTAAGCGAAGAAGCGAGATTCTACGGCTTAGAATAAGACGAAAGTGAAGAATAATAGAATTAAGTTGCAGACCTACTTACTTATCTCAGGCTGATGGTCAAGTAATTGAACTTGGCTTTACTTGATATATACAGAGACAAAGTTAAAACTGATTAAAACTGAACATAATACGGTAACACGACAGCTGTATCGATTCTTTGGTTATTCTTCCTCTTTGTCTCTAAATATCTTCCTATACAAATTCTGGTCGTTACGCTTCATTCATTCCGCTTATCCTTTGCCTATCTGTTATTTTACCTATGCGTCAGTTGCTGATTGTTGAGGTTGACTCATAGAATAAAGCGTGAATAAATTTGTAATAGATAAATATATTGAGATAAATGAAGGTATAGATATAAGTATAGTGTATGCTGATTCAGATACTCACTCTTACAGTGTTACAATACAACAAAAGAAGCTATGATAGGGAGTACGTTCATATACAGGGTGGTTGGTAACTGGTGGTACAAGCGGAAAGGGGGTGATTTTTTTTCTTTTTTTTTAACTTTTCCATCGAGACAACGATCTACAGTGAGATCCGTTATAACGAGACGTGATAAAGTGCACGCGTACCGAGCGAAAATTCAAAGTCGATTTTCTCGAAAACAAAGCCTCAAACGAAAAATTTTTATTCTATATTTTCGACTTCTTTTTTCGCGTAGAATCACCCCCTTTCCGCTTGTACCACCAGTTACCAACCACCCTGTATTTATAGCAAAAAAACATTACCAAAAAATTAACCTTGTAGCTCTAGCTAAAGGCTACAAGAAACAGCAATAGAAATTTATTTACTATACTCTCTGTTTGTGATTTTCCCTCTTTTCCTCCTTTTTTTCTCTATTTTTAACCAGCTTGTACATCTTCATTTCTTCGACACTGAAATTCATTCCATCTATCATTTCACGTTCCTCCTCGCAGTGTCTCGACGCGTTTTCCCCTTTTCCGGGCAACGTATATTTTTTCTTCTCCTCTTTCAAGCAGAACTTTTTTGCCTCTTCGACATCCCACCGCATCTTTCATCCCCTGAAGATGATTCGCCAGATCCGCCGTGCTTCATTTTTACACACGTCGGCCAATCTTCTCGACTTCGTTCGTTGCACGAATTCACGCTGTGTAATGGCGCGCAAATGCGTTGTTTACGACCTGTGAACACGAGCATGATGCGCGATAACTATGATTTAGAATAAGACGAAAGCGAAGAATGAGAAACTTGCGTCGGAGACTTCCTCATTTCCAGATATGTTACCGAATCCTCTTAACTTGGTTCGTGGCGTGAATTTAGGGCCCACGGCATACAAACGCGTTGTTTACGACCTCTGAACACGAGCATTACGTCTCGCGCGATAATACGGCCGACGGCCCAGAATAAAACGAAGCGTTGCTCGATGGAGAGGAAGAGGAAAGGACTTTCTCCGAGCGGAGATCCTTGTTCGCTTTCCCTGATATCGTATCCGTGCGCGTTTCAGCGTCCCAAAGGTTCGACGTAAGGGCGTTGTGATGCAAACTTGCAAACGTACGATCCACGTCCTAATTTTCAGCGTATCGATCCATCAAAAGACAACTTATTATACATTTTACAACGTTTCGTAACGCGATTACTCTACGACGCGCATGTGTGCACAACTTTAATTACTTTCGAGTTGGTTTCTGCCAAATTACCGGAAAGCAAAGTCGCCTTCTTTTTGCAGCATCCTGTTCAATTTCTCTCTACAACGTGACTCGTTAAGAACCATGGAGAATCATCGAAGAGTTAAGAAACCTTAGGAGGTTTTCCGAGATCGATATCGTTCGATGCACGGGCTACAACGCCTACCTGCCATCGTGTAGCAATATACACGCCAATGTTAAGGTCGTGCCATCTGCGGTGGCCGCGTAACGGAACGTAATGGAAATTGGCGATCGTCAACGCGATATCTAGGTCAAGTTGATGTCCGGTTCTGCGAAACCGGAATATGTATCAGTAAAATCTTCCCTGACGCTAGTTCCTTACAACGAATCAACGCATTCACACTCGCAAGAGCGAAGTGGCGCGTTGAAAGTTATCTTAGTTCGTGAAATTCGCCTTATTTTAATCATCCATCAAAAATTGGAAAAAAAGAAACGCTGCTGACTAAAAACTCATCGAAGAATGGGAAATGTACCTAACGAGACGCATTCCTTGTCGTAAATAGTCAAGAGTAGACGAAAGAAGAGTAGAGTGTTTGGTCGGCGGTAGAAAGATCTACGAGTAATAAAGGCGACATCATCTTACGTAATAGCGTAACGACTATTCAACGTATCGTAGAAAAATACACGCACATGACCACTTTCACGGATGCTTCGCCATGGTGAATGGTGTGGCAAACGGTTGGTTTTACCACGCTGTTTTACGATAGTCGGGAATAGAGGAAACCGTATGACGCAAATATGGCCCTGGCGTTACTGTTCTCACCTCTACTATGCAAATGCCACGACTCGTCGATCATTTGGCCGTACCCGTTCGCCAAAAGATAAAAGAGGATGAAAAGAGAAAAAGAAAGAAAAGAAAAACGAAGGCATCCGGACCGGTCGACCGGTGGGAGGTAGAATCGATGACGATGGAAGGCACTTTCCATGAAATTCCTGAAGGCGCCTCTCGGCAGGTTTCATCATCGCGCTTACCCAAAGAAATCGAAAACTATCAACGACGCCGAACGCATTGTTGCGGCCGAATATTCGTAAGCCCCGTGGAAGATGCAAAATGGCGCCTATTGTGTTGGAGAGCGAAAGTCATCCACGATATTCACACGTGTCTTAGATTCCGGTTCTTGGCTGTCCTTAACATTGAACGGGCTGGTCGTGTTCGACCTTACGTCGAGAGGATGTTTTGCAACTTGCAGATTTCACTTCGATACCCTGCATTCTCACCGATGCAATGGCCAATCGAATCGCGTCCATCGCGTCCATCTGCTATTACCATCGAGACAGAGCATAGTACCCGGCTATGGACTTAGAATCGCAGATAGAAATTTCATTTCTCTGGGATACAGCTGCTGATGGCGAACACGCGTCACATTTTGAGAGAAGGCACGAGCTGTATCGAAGCTCTGATCGGCAACCGTAGACAATACGAAACGGTATCGTAGACATCGAGCAAGAATCGCCAATATCCTCGATCTCGACCACATCCTGGCGATACTCGAAGCGTCGGACACACCCGTGACCAGAGAAAGTGAATTTTGTAAAAGCAAATCCCAAGTAGAAACGAAATGTATCGGCGCCTTCTTCTCGCTTCGGACACGCTCTTTTTCAACGTACGTGTTGTTTCTTCGCGTTGCGGGATATGACGATGTAATAAAATTGGAAGAGCGTCGATTTATTTGTAAAATAATTTACATCGGTGTTGGGACACGGCGTTTCCCAGAAATTGAATTTGTCTTCAGGTAGGTTGCTACAACGTCATACCGTGCAAGGAACTCAAGCATCGCAGTCTGTTTGCTATCCCAACATCGCGAACCTATGGCGAAAACTGGAGAAAAGATCGGTCGTCCGCGTCATACCTAAACGAGTAGAATTTCGAAATAGTTGCTCACCGCTATAACGAGCCAGTGGCAAACTTGAACCAACGTAAATTCGATTTCTGCAATCGCGTTCTTCCACCGTACCGTGTACACGGTGCGCTTTCGATCTTGGCTTGTCATCCAACTTAATTTCGATTAGGATGACGCACGAGGCGCGGCGTTCGATGAGCCACGCTCGTGTCCACGAACTTTGTAGTTACATATGCTACCTAGAACGCGAACACGGAGAAAGTGAATCCGGCATCGCTACGTTGTAAATCGCCGATCGAAAAGGCGTGGGCTTTTAGCGTTAAAGCATCATCCGTGTTCAAAATTTCCTTGGAAACGCGTACTTCGATGTCGGTTCACGTGCATAAGACGAGCGGTTAGTGTGCAACAACCTCGATGTCCTCTGGAACTTTGCGACGTTGCCGCGGAAATTTCCCTATAGATAACTTTTGAAAAAATTCCACGAACAAACGTCTCTCGAAAGTGTATCGAGAAATCGCGCGAATCGCGAAGGTCCATTGAAATGCAGGCCGAGTTCCGCGAAAGTGCAGTCAAGGTTCTCGAGTCGTTCACGAGTATCCCGTACACGCGTGCATCGATACGTTATGCCGCGTATGTATCTCGTACGAACCGTCGTGATTTCATCGATAGATTTCACGGTCAACCTGGATATTCCGTCGATACCGTTGTTCGAGCTTCTAACAAAAAATTTGAAAAATGTCCATCCTCGTATTTGTGGTGGCACTCGACGACGGGACTTTCCGACGGCTTTGCGACACAAAACGCTTACCATCAAACCTTAAGGCCGACATGTCCAATGTACCATCGATATCCCTGCGGTCCTTTCGCCGAATATTCCGAAGAATGCATATGCGGCAACCGTCGCGGACGTCTAACAACGTTTGTACGTAGTGGGGATATCGAGGGGCAACAAAGAAAAGAATTCGCTCGGTTTTGAACAAAAGATTCATTCCGTTTCGAACAACGAAGTGCAATGGGTCCAGCGTAACAGCAAAGCAAACACATTCGAAAAGCGTGATTGTTTATTGTTGATCGTTGACTGTCGACTGTCGACTGTCGATTGTTGATTGTTGATTGTTGATTGTTGATTGTTGATTGTTGATTGTTGATTGTTGATTGTTGATTGTTGATTGTTGATTGTTGATTGTTGATTGTTGATTGTTGATTGTTGATTGTTGATTGTTGATTGTTGATTGTTGATTGTTGATTGTTGATTGTTGATTGTTGATTGTTGATTGTTGATTGTTGATTGTTGATTGTTGATTGTTGATTGTTGATTGTTGATTGTTGATTGTTGATTGTTGATTGTTGATTGTTGATTGTTGATTGTTGATTGTTGATTGTTGATTGTTGATTGTTGATTGTTGATTGTTGATTGTTGATTGTTGATTGTTGATTGTTGATTGTTGATTGTTGATTGTTGATTGTTGATTGTTGATTGTTGATTGTTGATTGTTGATTGTTGATTGTTGATTGTTGATTGTTGATTGTTGATTGTTGATTGTTGATTGTTGATTGTTGATTGTTGATTGTTGATTGTTGATTGTTGATTGTTGATTGTTGATTGTTGATTGTTGATTGTTGATTGTTGATTGTTGATTGTTGATTGTTGATTGTTGATTGTTGATTGTTGATTGTTGATTGTTGATTGTTGATTGTTGATTGTTGATTGTTGATTGTTGATTGTTGATTGTTGATTGTTGATTGTTGATTGTTGATTGTTGATTGTTGATTGTTGATTGTTGATTGTTGATTGTTGATTGTTGATTGTTGATTGTTGATTGTTGATTGTTGATTGTTGATTGTTGATTGTTGATTGTTGATTGTTGATTGTTTAATAAACTTTTTTGTTGAATATCGAGAGTATTCCTTGGGCACTTACATCTAACACCACCTCGTATTAATTTCTCCAGCTTCTCTTACTCGATGCGTTCCACAAGACGAAAGCTGTACGATGATGTGGCTTTTTCCTTGCAGATTCGACTATTCGATCGTTCGCTTTGAACACCACGCGAACCATAGAGAAACGTGTCATACAACAGGATCACGGTTACTATCTGCCTACGCCAACATTCTTTCGTGCAAAAAGCGTGCCTACGTAAAGCTGTTTGCTCGATGCGTCATACAGAGTTGCATCCGCTGCTGCTTGATTCATTTTGCAAGCGTTTTGCGTAGTAGAGATTCGAGTAAAATACGAATATCCTTGCGAAACGCTGCTGGCGATGATCGCGAGTTAGGGGAAGAAAAAAAAACGAAGGCAAGAACGAAGGTAATAGCTCGGTTAAAACGAGAGAGCGTCCTTCTGGCCGGAGAATGCCGGTCGTAATTTCTGGTATACGACGCACCTGTGTTCACGGGCGCGTACAGTCAATGGCCGACCGTATTTAGCCTTCGATTTGTACGCAGAAGGTCCGAGGTGCAGCGGATATAGTAAGCGCCAGGTTGAATGGTAATCGAGCGTGGCTAATTCATCCATCATCCATATACGACCAGGCGAATTCGTAACTGCCGTTTGACTTTACTTGCACAAGTCGTATTCGCTAGCCTCGATCGAGGAACAAGCCTAACTTGACTCGGGTTGGGTCGCATTGTAGTGTAATAACGCACGAGAGAAGACATTGTTCTCTGTCGCTTCGCGTGCTTGCTCGGTAAAGGGGCGCGCACGAGTGCTCTCCTTGTCGAGAGAAAGTCTCGTAGCTATACATATTCGTAGCAGTTTCTGTCGCTTCGTGTATCAACCACGGCCTTTATTTACTTCTTTATTTGTTTATATATAGTTGGATTCCCCGTGTACCTACGTTACAACACGTAATCACGCTACACATAATAAACGCATCGTTTAACTTTCAATTACATCGGATGGAAGAGAAGCGAGTGATCAAACACGTTCAAATATCCAAATATCCGACTTTCAGTCTAATCTTATCCCATCCTCCTCCGACAGACACCAAACCTCCACTTTCGATTCCAATCTCTTTCGCAACACACCGCTAAACGATCCAACGTGTACATTCCAACCTTGATCCAGGTGTCTAAAATGGTCTCAAGCGGCAAGGTTGCCCGTGTACTTCGTCTATTACGGATTTATCGATTATTGAAATTTCTAATACCTTCAAATAGTCTACGACATCGTTTGCAAAGTTTCGTGCAGGATTCGAGCGACGAGTTTACGTAGAAGAATGATTAGAAACGTAAATGAAGAGGGATGAGGGGAAGAAAGATGATAAAGAAACGATGTCAATGCGAATGTTGGGTATAGTTGATCGCGGATTATCGTGGCATGGCCTGGCCTGGCCTGGTCCTAATGGATCGACATTCTTCTTGCGCAACGAGACGTAAAGACCTTTAACGCGGCACCTACCTTCTGGTTCTCGTCGCTGTGCCTCGATGCTTTGTATGTGTAGGATTACGGAACTCGCAGGCTCTACCGGGCCTTGACACCTACGATACCGATCGCGAAGCTCTGGAAACGCGATCGACTAATCGTTGTCGACCTTTCGTTCGACGGAAAAGGCGGAAAATTTCGCGCAACAAACCACGAAGATACTATAGATACAGGTAGCGGTACACGATGAAAGTAAGAGCTATGTTAGTTGAATCCTTGAAACGTGGAATCCTCGAAGCGAGGCGAAAGAAAAGCAGCCGGTTGCTGGGAGGAAGACCGAGCATTTTCACTTTGTCAACGTTCTAGCTGCGTCTGTGTTCGATAATCTTCGCTCGTCTGCCGCGAGCAGTGCCTTTCAACACCGCCATATGATTCACGCGATTCGTGAAAGCGGTTACGCCGAACAAAAACCGAGTCGACACCTCCTTGGAATTCCCGCGATTCCTCCAACACCCGAGAAAACGAATCTCCGTTGCGAACGAAAGGGAAAACGGAGAAGTCCGATGATCTTTGCAAAGGTCGTCGAGAGAAGCAAAAAAAAAAAAAAAAAAAAACAAAGAAGAAACAAAAAGAGGACGAAGAAGAGGACCGATCTTTACGATGGTAAAAAAAAGCAAAGATCGATATAAACAAAGAGGCGAAAAAGGAAAGAGAAAGAACAACGAAACACAAAGATTCACATAAACGGTAGATGTAAGAAGACGGTGAACGAATGATACGATACAAAGCAAACTGGATCTGTCTGAGAATAAAACTGAGAGTTCTGCGGCGGAATAGACGGTTAACTAGGTAAACCAGCAGCTAACTCGCTCGCCGCGATTCCAGTGAGTAACCAACCAAATAGTCAGGATCTGTTGAGTCTCGTTCTCGAGTGGCGTACATCGAGTCGAGTTCGACTACGTGGTGTCCAGTTTTCATGGGCTGGTGGGGTGTACTCCAGGTGGCCGTGGTGGGTGGCGTATAAGTAGAGGCCTGCATTCGCCGCCGTTCTCATACCCTCACCACGTCCTTCGACTACCTCTTACTTTTATATATACACACACCGGTGGTCTTTTTCCGCTTCTCTTTCTCTCCTTTTCCATATCCGTGTCTCTCTTCTCGTAGTTTCGTACAACATAGTCGGAGAGTCCTCTGCGTGTCACGTCGGGTTAAAGAGGAGAGAGAGAGAGAGAGAGAGAGAGAGAGAGAGAGAGAGAGAGTGGAAGAGAGAGAGTGAGAGAGAGAGAGAGAGAGCGAGAACGCGTGAAACGTATCGAAGGTACAGGTCGTGGCGTTCGTCGGAGAGACACGACTCGTTTCTCGCATCGTCGCAGCTGGAAGACGAGTGTCGTCGAGAAGAAAGGGCAACGATGATCGCGAGTGTCCGGTGACAAAACGTGTTGCCAGTATTCTACGGTCGTTTCTTCCGTTACGATAGTATTCGCTGGTGCGAAGTTTCGAAGGTTGCTCGACCAACGTGCACCACCACATCTTCTACTTTACATCGTCGAGGAACTAACGAGAGCAAGAAGAAGTGCTGAATAAGTCAACATGTGGATCAAATTCGCTCTTTTGTAAGTACAATTGTATATCGTGTTTCTTCGGCTTTGAACATCCTTGAACTTTAACGTTCGAAGGAATATGTTTTTATGGAGAAGTCGACGGCGATGGTAAATCACGGATCGACACGGTGCAGCATTGGAAATTATTTCGCAAGCCGTCGCGCTCGAAAGCGCGGCTAATGGGGCGCAGTGACATTATCGCGCTGCTGTTTTCATTTTCGGCAAGTATTCGTTCGCGCTGCTAACGACGTCTGCCGAGAATGGTGATTAACCGGTAACGTAGTCTGGAAAAAACAGTCCGCGTGGCTTTGTTCTCTCGGCTGTTTCAGCTGGTCGTGTTTCCCTTTTCCGGCATATCTCGGAAATTTTGCTGAAGAACCAGTATATCTCGCGTATGTGGAGAAATTTTCATGGCAAGAGGAAGGTAGAATTTCGTGCTAACAGCCGATTCGACTGTCGTTGCAGCGTTTGTATTCGTGGGAAAAGTATCGACGAATGTAAAAATTCAATGCGACGAGAATTTCCGAATTCTACGAAATCGACGAGAACGAAATTTTTCTTGCAACCTGGTCGACGAATCTCGATGGAAGAAAAATTAATTATCGGAAAAATCGTACTAAATATACAGGGAAATGTGGTTCTTTTTTTTTCTCTTCTCGTTGCTCCAACATCTCCATGCGATTTGCGCAACAGTGGAAAACAGGTTAAATAGAAAGTTCTGCCGATTACATCCTCGAACGTTTGCAAAGCTGTTTAACGCGCGATTCATAAAATTACGTTGCACCAGTGAGACAAAAAATATTTGCCGATTTTCAAATAGGCTTTCGCGGTAATGTTGTGAGTTACGTAACGCGAGTGTCTCGTGCCACTGCAGATACCTCGTATACACGTTGTATGCTTACGTAGATAGTGGCTTGTGAACGAGACAGCTTTCTCCATATGGAAACACGCTAAATTCTATCGCTGTGCTTGCGTCTCCAGCTCAACCTTACCATCTCTCTCGTAAAACTTCGTCTTAACATCTTCTCTGTTTCTTCATAGCCCGTATACCGTCTTCCTCTAAATCTGATTTAATCAGATCTCGATAAATCCACTAAGAAGATGATGCAAGCAGATAGGAGATTTTTTCCGCCAGGCTCTCGCTTGGTAAAATGAAAGTGTTTAAATCGATAGGTCGGTAACCAGGCGAAAATGAAAATCTGATTTTTCCGACAACAATTTGTTCAATTACGATAATATTTATATATCTGCGGGTAGGATCAGCGTTCGATCGATCGATCGTACACGCAAGAGACAGGATATACATATATCGTCGCTTTCGATCGTGTTCGCAAATGTCGCGGTACAACTGTTCGAAGCCATCGACTTTCTATCGAACGGAAACACGCCGAAGCGCATACAATGGAAAAGGATCTCGAATATTTCGCACGACTGTTATTCTTTTTGTTTAACGAGAACAGTAAACCGCGTATTCCTCGCATTATTAATCTGCTAAAACAATTACTTTGCCAGAGGGCGATAAATTTTCCGATGCCGAGTAAAAGTTCATTGTACAAACGGATATTACAATTGCACGCGTGAAACAGGCTTGCAAACGTATTTCACGTCCGGCGAAATATTTCTGGCGTTTCTTTCGTCCTAATGTTGGCTTGGCAACTAAGTGATTGCGGATTTTGTCAATACCACCTAATGACAAAATCCGCAATCACTTAGTTGCCAACCCAATAAATACACTTTTTATCCGAGCGAATCTTCTACGATCAAGCGATCGGATAAAATTTTCATCGAGATAAATCGTTGCACGAATAATCTGGAAATCAGAGGAACATGTGGATTTTTCTGGCTGACTGTACGTAAAAATCCGTTGCTTTATTACACTGTCAGAGGGTTAATTTTACAGTAGCGGCTCTCCTTCATCGACAGAGGTAATCGATCGTAACCGATCGACCTTGCGGATAACTCGTTTCCTTGTAGCTGCTCCATCTTTTCTTTTTTTCTTTTCTCCCTCTTCTCGCGGGATTCTCGTCTCGTCTGGCCAAATCGGCCGACGTATGCACATCGTCAAATTACCATCGACGCTTTTACAAATTCGCGTCTCGTTCGATCAGCGGCGAGATCGTCTAACGATAAGCGGATCGATGGATGTCGATCGTATGAAATTTTCGGGCCTTTGCGCGAATCCGTGCAAACAACCTTGAGCCAAAGGAGGACGAGGTCGCGCTCGTATTCTCAGCCACGCTACTAGACGACCTTGACTTTTTCTTTCAATTAAATTATTCGCGCGTCAGAAAAATCCATCCTTTCGCGAATCAAAATCGACTACCAAAATGGTTTCTCCCATCATTTCGCATTCGTTGGCAATATTTTCTCACGAATCATTAATTCACCCGTACAATTGCTTATTTTCCCCCAACTTTCGAAGGTCATCATAGGTGAAAGTTTAGAGCAGCTCATCCTTTTTAAATTAAAAAATTAGACAATCGGGAATATCGAATTTCTCTGCCCAACGTCGTTTAGTATTTTATTTAGTAATTCCACTTGTTCATTGGGAAATATAATAAAAGAATAATTGCAATTTATTGGATATAGTCCAATTGTATCGAGAAATAATCTCTGAATATGTAGTTTCTGATTGTTTAAATAAAAAGAAAAAAAACGTGGATTAAGAAGAGTAGAGAAATGATCGTAACGATGTTACAGACGCTATACATTTGCTATTTGTTTAAATTAAACTCGGCATTTGCTATCATTTATCGCGTCACCTATTTGGCATGAATGAAATTATGGACACAGATGAACCGTGAACCGTGCATTTTCCCGCAATTAAATTGATAAAATCGATAAGTTTGCGGTTGAACTTTAAGTCTAAGGGAGCTTATCGGCAGTTTTAGAGATCGAGTACGAGTTGAAAAAGGACAAGCCAAGTTGGTTGCAGCTTCCAGCTCACCGGCCAGGCACGAACTTTCACCATACCGAGCGTTGTCTCGTGGTAGAATCTGTACGGGTTTCTCGGAGATAATGCGTTTGATTTCGCTACGATCTTAACCCATTGCACGCTACCAAATTAATTTGCTAGCTACCTGCTTTAGAATTATTTTTTTTTTTATTAATTAGCAATTAAGCATTCGAACACTTTCGTAAGCCAACTTTCACCATAGTCTTCAGGGGTTAAGCAAACGAATTCAGAATGGTAATAAAAGTGGAATTCTTGTTAATTCAGGATATCCTGTACCATCGCAAATACACTGGCAGACAATGGACCTCGAAGTAAAGCACTGTCCATCGAAGGTAATATGTCTTTCCTTATTTTCCACCGCGTTCAATTATTCGAGCAACGTCTTTCACGTTGCTCTCTTTTCCTAACGTTGGTAGAATTCGTAACCTCGCACAAAGTGCCGGAGAACATCCCACGGCCGTGGGATTACGACGAGGACGACGACGACGTGGTCGACGTGGAAAGAAAAACGATCTCGAAGCACGGGAAACACGCGAAGAAGGTTATACCAAAGTTCGAGAGCTTCGATAAGAAGCCGGGCGATCTGGATCCAGTCAGACGTTTCGATTTCGTCGACGAAGACAAAGCGACTAACGGTAACAACGCGAAACGGCAGGTTCGCGTCGAATTGGAAAACTTCGGCGACACCGGAGTCCTTCAAGAAGATGGTATCCGAAGATCGGATACGCACAGGTCGCGGCTACAGAATAACAAAGACTCGGTCATTCCTGGAGTCCACGTCAGGTAAAAACACTTGCTGTTTTGCTATAATATTTTACCAAATGTCCCACTGGACAAATTGTAAAATGTAAATAAATAAATAAAAAAAAAAAAAATTTGCTGTTTCAACGTTAGAATTACACCGATTCGCCAACATACTTGAACAATTATCGTAAAAAACTTCGATAAATATATGAAAGTCGTAGCAGTCATTTGAAATGTTAAAGTTGAGTCTGCATAAATTTTATTTTTTTTTTTTATTTAGTTGTTTACATTTACAATTGGTAGACATTGGACATTTGGTAGAACTGCATAAATTTGATCATCGAATTTCGTTGATTTTCAGCGACGAGTATCCGACTACCATGATGCCGGTTCTCACGACGCCACGCGAGGCGCGTGCTTTCGATTTCGTCCCGGTGAACATCATCCGTGACGATGGTAAAGAAACGTCGTTCCACGAACGAAACTTCGGCGACTTCAGCGACGTCAGTTTAGTGCCCGCTGGAACGAATTCGCGCATCCAGGTGACAATTCCTCTGCATCTTAACGCGTTCTTACGTCCAGTAGCCGGTCATTTCTCGCGCTAGTCAACCGATAAAAGTCATAGGTCGAAGAAACTCGTCTATCCTTTTCTCGTTTAGGTTGTCCGAAAAGTTTCTTTCGTTTTATAAGGAAATAATAGACGCACAATGTTTTTTGTTTTATGTCTGAGGTGATATTGGGTGTAGTGCGTTAAATAATCACTCGATGATTAGATCAACAATATATTTATTAACAAGTGTCTTCTTTTGATCGCGTCGCGTATCGCTCTCGGTTTAGCTAGTTAATCTCGCTGCCCGCTTACAACTCCACTTTATCGCTTCTTGGTTCAAACCTAACTGTCGATCGGATTCCATTGTTTTCGTTTTGTCGCCCCCCAATATCCCCAATATCCATGCGTTTGTTAGGCGTCCGCACCGTTGCCACGCACGCCTTCTTCTCGAACATTCGGCGGGAGGACCGTTGGGGTATCGATGACTGATTAGGCATTTCGCTTCGGCGATATACATTGTTGTCGACTGCCGCCACATATTAGTTTATTGAATTATGCGCGAACATAACGATAGAAATAGAACGAATTGGATCATATCTAATTCAATGAAATAATATAAAACAGAAATTGTTGTTCATCTATTATCACCTTATGAAACGAAAGAAACTTTTCGGACAAGCTAGTATCTATCCAGAATTAACGTAGGACTGTGACTACAACAGGTAAAGAAAGGACCGAACGGAAAGGACTACGAATACGAGTACGTATACTATTACTATGACGAGGAGGACGAGAACAAGGCGGGTACAGCGGACTCTGCTGTCACCAATTCTTACGACGTTCCTTCTAGAACTACGTCCGCGCCTAGGCGCGGAGGATCCTCCGCCAACAGAAGCAAGTACAGTAACGTGGAAAGGTCGAGCACGGTGGAACCTGCCAGCAACGAAGTGATACCAAATCGCAATAACAACAGAGGCAGGCAATTGGTCGACGCGGAAGACGTCTCCGAAGAAAGGTTACCAACGAACACTAGATTTCCACCTAGGTGCGTGTTTCGTGCGAAACCTTAACCATCGTCCCTTCCCTTCCATTTTTCCTCCGCGCTGCTATTCGAGTAATAAATATAGCTACAAACTCGTACGACAACAGATCACGATCGAATCACAACACGGCGACCACGGAGCCTTCTAGAACCCGCGGGAATCGTCCTAGACCTGGTCTAGACCTCGTTGACTCGAGCAGTTTTCGAACGCATCAAGAGGGTCCGGAGTTTCCTCAGGTTCTACCTAAGGGACCCGTCAGATTTCTCGGTGTTACTCCGAACGAGGACAATGGAGAAGAGAGAGCGACAGCTAGAGGACGCGGCAAACCACAAAGGGTCCAAGAACCTGCTCCTGTAGAAGAGCTGGTCGAGGACGTGCCCGTTCCCACGACTAGGAGGAGACCGATCACCACACTGTCGCCTCAAGTAATTATTGCACCGTTTCATTTCTGTTTTTTCTTTAATATTAATGCTACAACTCGTAAAGATAGAATTCGTAAAAATTATCCGTTGAGCGTATCCGGAACAGCTGTGCGATCATATTTCCTTGCAGACCGAAGGCGAAGCAGTCAGAGGATCCTCGCGCGGCAGCGGAGAGAAAGAAGAGCAAACAGAAGAAACGTCTTCGCCAACAGAGAAGAGCAGAGACAAACAACCATCCTTGGAGAAGCAAGAATACGAAGACTCGGATTCCTCTTCAACGACCTCGGCAAGCACCGCTTCAACTGCCATGGAAGATCCAACCACAGAGTATCCGTCTTCGATGGACAAAGTGGCGCTCGACTTGTACGCTTTCGTGCAACAGGGTCAAAATAATTTGGTGGACGCGCCTAGCAGCGAAGCTACCGATTCTTCGTCAGACGAATCGACGATCTCTAACGAGGAAGCTACTACCGATCTGGCAGCTGTGACGGAAATGTCCGCCACCACGGTGACCCTGGAACCCACGACGATCACCACTACGGCGTCGCCCACCGAACCGATGACTACTACGGCTGCTGCAACTACTACCGTTAGTACCACCACGACTACTACGACTACGACGACCGAACCTCCTACTACTACAACTACTCAGGCACCTGCTGGCAGGGGAAAGTTCAGGAGGCCAGGAATAGGGGGAACTACAGGTTCCAGAAATAGGTAGGAAAAGATTTTAAACAAAGGATTTTTGTACGACGATCTGATTCCTTAAGGTTGCGATTAACATTGGGAAAAATCGTCGAATATGAATATAATCGTCTTTGAATATTAATGGAAATTAAAATGTGAAATTTATGGTATCGTGCGCGAGTCACTCGCAAGCGGAAGACAATTTTCTTTGCTGGATTCAGATTCAACAGCGTCTTATTTCCTTCTCCAGATTCAAATCCAACGGAGGCGGAAGTACGACAACCACCGAAGCTCCGGCGGAACCAACGCCGCGTACACGAAACCGCTTCGGAGGAAACGGTTCGAACGGCGGTGGTTTCAAGAGAAACCGTCCTGGACAAAAACAAGCGTCAGTGGAAGAGGACGCAGTGCAGAAAGAGAGTTCCAGCTCAGTGCACGCGGAACGTCCTTCCTCCAGTACTCGTAGCAGATTTCGTGGCACTGGATCCACGAGATCCGTCTCGTCGACGACACCAGCCACGTCGAATGGTGGGTCGACCGCCGCCTCCAATGGACCGTCAGGAATATCAAGACCGTCTTTCAATAAATTAAACATCAATCGGCGACGTGGAAGACCGACTACGAATGCTCCAAACGCTAGCGAAGAGAGCCAAGAGTCGACTCGCTCGGAAACAGCGAAGGAAACCGCGCAGGAATCTGTTACGGCCGCGCCAAAGTCTACTGTTCGTGGACGACTTCCGGCCACAGGAGTCAGACCAGTCATTAAACCTGGGGCGAGGATAAATCTGAGAACCAAACCGGGTCATTCGACGACCACTACGACTACCACGCCGCTGCCTGCAGATAAAGAGGAAGAATCGTCTATCGACGAGCCAGCGGGAGAGGGAACCGAAGAGGAGACTCACGAGGTGAGTTTTAAGGGGCCTACACACGATCGATGATACACAGCGCAGCAGCAGAGACATCCGACGGTTTTTAAGTCTGCCTCCGTCTGCAACTTTCTCTTTGCTGGCGTCGACTGCATACGACGGTAGTTTAAATCCTTAGCTAGTTTATTTTAGGTTCTTTTGTTTCGAAGGATCACCAAAAATTCCTAAACACTCTTCCAATAGTCAGAAGTTTCATAATAAAACACAGAAATAAAGCAGTAGTTTTTATCGCTACGCTTTTACAGTACAGAAAAATGTAAGAAAAATACGGAAAACCCCGGTGTAGAGTTAAAATGAAAAAGCATTGTACCCAGAAGGAAACGTGAAGATTTATAGTTTCATAGCGGTACACAATGCCGATTCCGTGAAAAATTAACGAAACTACTCGTCGGTGATGTTATATTTGGGAAATATTCATACAGTGTCTTGAACAGTTTGGTAGATTTGGTTAAGGTTGCAATTTTGGGCGTTCGATGAACCTTTACTCAAATTTACCATCGCGGATATAGCCGATGTTTACCGGTACAAATGTGGGTACTACAAGAGGCTACAAGTAGTAGCGGCGATAGAATGGTCGAGATGCCTATGACAACGAATCCACGGTCCACGGGATGACGAGTGCCAACGTAATACACGATTCGGATAACTCTCTCGATAACTCAATCAGCAATTCGCCCAACGACTAACTGACTAACTGACTAACTAGCTAACTGGCTAACTGACTAACTGGCTAACTGACTAGCTGACTAGCTGACTAGCTGACTAACTGACTAGCTGACTAACTAACTAACTAACTAACTAACTAACTAACTAACTCGTAATCCAAATGAAACTGCCCTTATACAGTTCTTTTCCCACTCCTTGTGTCAATCTCTGTTTTTGAAGAGAGCTGCACAACTATTTTCTACTTCCGTTATTACACGTCCCTCCCGTGACCGTGGGTACGTTCGGTGACTATTATGTTACCTCGAGTCCAAACCCATCGTCATGAACCTTAACTGCCCCCATAACTATTTCTTCGTTTATTGGTTATAAACATCTGGATTGGGGCATTGGGGTTTTCCGAACATTCTAAAGAAAGGTCCGGATGTCCTTTCATCTCCGACATACATTTTCTATAGTATTCTTTTTTTTATTTATTTATTTATTAAAATTACAATTAATTCTCGCGTTGAGAATTTTCAGTAATTCTATAGTATTCTGTAACGTTGAATTATGCTGCCGTTGGCGAGAAAATCGTAAGATACCTTGTGAACACTGTTCGTAAACACGTTTGCCTGAATGTCCCTCGGTCAATCTTCTCTCTGCACTTCGCTTTCACCAAATGCCCTTTCGCAAAATGTCACATGCCGTGCATGCTTTGACACTAATTCGCGTCTGTTTCTCGTCTTTCGAGTGCCAGTTGCGTACGACGAATGCCTTGCATCGTTCTGGTCGTCAATTTCAGTCAACTAATTTCATGTTCAATTATTCTTGCACGTTGGAAAAAGCTACGAGCGTCGGTCTGTAATTCAACAGTCGATACACGATACACCACGAAAATGTTGGTTATGGCTATGCTATAGCGATTCGTGAAAATCTTCCAACGCTTGTGCGTTGTACTATTAACAATTTCTCCATTCGCTCAAAATATTTCCTTCTTCAGGCACCGGCAGAGACCAGCCCGCCGCCAACGCGTTCCACCACTGTGAACCCCCTAAACAAACTGCGAAATCGAAACAGACTACAAGTACATCCAAAAACGACTACCAGAGCGCCAGTGTCGTTAGCATCGAGAAGATCGCCGTTGTTACCACGTCGCAAGGTAACCGAGGCACCAGTTGCCCAATCTAGCCAGGAGGAAGCGTCCGAGGAAGCAGACAGTTCCAGCGAAACAGAGGCGACCGAAGCCACATCGGCTGAAACGAGCACAGCAGCGAGCACAAAACACGAGGAAACCAGAGGACTCGGTGGACTTTTGGCTCCCAGGCGCAGGATAACGCCGCGACGACCTGGACAAATCATCTCGCGGGAGTAACAATGAATAATTAAACGAACGATCCTACCTATCCATCGAGCCGTTTCTATTCCTCGTCGTAGTCGGAATCGAGAAGGATCAAAGTCACTTGAAAACGCGATCAATTACGAATCTGAGGGGAGGCCGACAGAGAAGCTCTTATCGCGAAAATTAACGCGAGAATTCGAGAAGAAAAGGCTTAAGATAGTAAAGACCGCCATCGTTCCTGAATTTTCAGTATTCGTGTCATTTTTCAGCTCGAATTTCGTAGGAGAAAAGGGAAATTCTGTCGCGTTAGATTATCTCGATCGAACGACAATCTCGAAAATTGCTGACGAGGCGAGGGACCATCCCCCGGGTGTAAATCGCAAATTTTGAGGAAAATTATGTATAATGACGTAGTTGTGGAAAAAAATATTTGACATGTTTTTTTGTCATGCGTATAGAGCGAACGTATGAATTAGACGGTGGATGTAAGTACGTACATGATGAAAACCGTTTCCGGTTTTCACTGAGAGAATTTTCACTGAATGTGCGCGCACGAATATCACGCGACCGCTATTGAACATAATAACGCGATTTCTTATCTTTATTTAATAAATAAACGCGATTCTCGTAGAAAGATATCGTCAGATGCACTTTGCTAAAGCGATACGTGGTCGCATTCGACTCCACACTTTTAGAACGATATACAACTCGCGTCGTATCGTAAGACAATGTTTCTGTAATTACAATGTTCCATGATACGCTGTAAATATGATATTGCAATTAAAGATATGTAAACCCAAATATATCACTCTGTTCCCTTACTCCATGGAAAAGTTTTTTTTTTTTTTTTATTTATTTATTTACATTTTACAATTTGTCCGGTAGGACATTTGGTAAAATATTATAGCTTAGTGGTATAATAATATAACATGTGGATGGCTATCCCCAATGGGATACCATCTTTGAATTTGATTGATTTATTTCTTCAGTGTGGTGAGTGTTTGTATGTTAGGTTATGTCCTTTGTGAGATCTGTTTGGTGCCATGGAAAAGTGGTTTCATAAATGGGGCTTCAAAATTAACGAAAAAAATCCTCACATGTAACCTTCACGCTCCGAAAACAAACCTGCCTCCAGGTCATCATCAACAACAGAATAATACCTAGCAAGGACTCAGTAAGATATCTGGGCATGACCCTGGACAGGAGGTTAACTTGGAAAAATCACATCTCAGATAAAACGAAGCAACTAAAGGACGAACTAAAAAAATTCTATGGGCTCACAGGCCGACGCTCCAAATTAAACATACAGAATAAAATTACCCTCTACAAGACTGTAATAAAACCTGTCTGGACCTACGGAATCCAATTATGGGGAACAGCAAGTAACTCCAACATTGAAATACTTCAACGCTTCCAATCGAAAACGCTAAGATCCCTGATTGATGCACCCTGGTATGTTACCAACGAAACAATACACCTCAAGATACCCACAGTCAAAGAGGAAATAGCAACATATAGCGACAGATATAGCAAAAGAGTCAATAAACACCGAAACACCCTAATCACTGGACTACTTGATACGACGGACCAGATCCGCAGGCTGAAGAGACACTACCCGCTAGACCTAAACGATAGATTCAATTAGTTATTTAAATTAAGTGTTGGAATACAACGATATCAATCGCATGCAGATAAGGTGATTGATCGTACGGATTCTTCCGTTCGTTGCCCAGCGCCATCCCCACTAGCGTGCGTTCGTGAGATGCACCACGGCAGTTAGCACGTGCATGCTTTTTCAAAAAACGCCGGAAGAAACATGAGGATATGGATGGAACATTCTAGATGGGCACGTCGAGAAGCTACTAGAAGGTTCTGTGCCATATGTGACGCCACACAGACACCCACACAGGTCACACTCATTACTGCATAAAGAGTGGGGCTCTAAATCTTTTCAAGGGTCATGGGTCACTAAGCCAGTTAGTCTGTGAATAACTAGCCAACTGTCTACATTCCAGAACGCATATTTATAATTCGTGTAACAATTGTTTAATAAATATCACATTATATTATTTCAAACACAAACATTGTGTTTTCCACAGATTATTAATCTTAATCCCAAGATTAAATTCTAACATTAAGTAATATTTACTTATTTATAATACTTACGTACAAATTATACTTATCTATAATAAGTATTAACTTATTATAAATAATTAGCCACGTTACTGCGCCACGCCAGAAAAATTACTGAAAATTCTCAACGCGAGAATTGATTGTAATTTTAATAAATATTAAAACAAAAAAAACTCTGTTCCCTTTTTACTTTTCACTTTGCATCGTAAGTTCTCTAAAAGAAGTTTTAAGGAGAACCAAACCTGAAAATATAATTTACATTAAATCTTAAACTATCAGTTCGAGGCATATGAAACGACGTTTAGTCGAGATTTGTCGCTGTTGACATCCCAAGTTTCAAATTTTCAACGTGTTACTTAACGTAATATATATTTTTATATGTACGTATAATAATAGAAAATAACAAATAAACAATCCCAGCGGCTTTTAGAATATGTCGTATATGTGTGATGCGTGGATTAATATGTTAGGGTTAATATGTAAGTATTAAAATATAAGTACACATCTGGTTTGTACCCCCAACGTCTATGTATACATTCTATGGCTAAATAAGAAGTCTAAAGCAGAATCGATAAGTGTTAATATAGAAATCGTTTTTATCAACTGTGCAACAGGAAATAGCGTAAATATGCTTTCTAGAATCAACGTGTGGTTCGTGACTAGCAGAACAAGGTGGACTACAAATAGAAGGAAAATTCAGTAAAGATGGTGATAGACGGGGAAGTGGTCGAATGTTTCGAACAACTAGATATCTAAATTAGCAGTAAATAATCGTTCGTGTTCCAGTCAACATGTGAGTGGGGATTCATGAGTTTGCAGACGATAGTAATAAACACGTGTCAATTTGGAAAGCGGGACAAAAATCGGCAAAAACGAAGGTACGACAGGATGCTTTGTTTATGGAGATCAGCTGTGTTACCAAACATTCCTATCGCTTTCGATGCAGCGTCTACGACGCTTCTATTTTCGTCGAATAAAGGTCAGCCAAAAGCATAGATAAAAGCGATGCTTGATGCACAAACAATACATCGTAATTTAACCACATTATCGATAATCTCGCAAAATCGGATCTTGAATTTCATTTTAAAAAAATATTGAAAAAATCGAATGCATCCTCTTATCGGAAAACGAATCGAGTTTTCTATTGCGCGTTCATCGATCGTTCAATTTTTCATTTTTCTTAGTCCAAAGAACTAAACTGTTATTGTTACATATGTATGTATGCGTCACGTTTTTAATTTCTCAATATCATCAACCACGCGAATAGTATTTTAATAATTTAACACAATGTTAACTTTGACCGTATGCTTGCAAAGAACTTAAACCGAAATGTAATGGTTAAGGATACATCTTGGAAAATATTCACTTTGTGCTTATACTAGCAAAGAAATTGCATGAGAGTATAGTGGTTAAAAAATATTTTTTTTTATGTGTTAACACATTCTTTGACACAAAGGATGACCAATTGATTGAGAAACATTGATGCGATCTTCAGATAAGAGTATAATTGTTAAAATGTAAACAAAGAAACAATACGCTAGCTTTGTTCCTTTTGATATTTATATATATATATATATATTACATATATACACATACATACATTACATATATATATATATATATATGTAATAATAGAAATGAAATACAATAAGGAAACTAATAGGCTGATATAAATGCATTTTCTGTCGCATTAACAAGTTCATTTGGTGGGTGGCTTACATTTTAGATGCTTGTGGAGCAACCGTTGACCGGTAGTTAATTATTCTTAATGACATGTGAGAATGAAACGAGAAACTGTCATTACCTGTGTAGAGCCAAACCGACGAGCAAAAACGGTAAGGTTGTGACTTTTAGGTAGTTAGTAATCCATTATCCATTACTTTTATTTCTATCCTTTCAAAACCATAAGAGAATACATTACAATCAATGTATTTTCTGTACCAAGTACAAATTTTCGATTAATTCTATGTGTACTAGTCTTCTTATAAAATTGAATTAATTTATTGAAAAAATAAATCTGTATGTACCATGTATCTAGATGACGACGGTATTGGATGGCAGCTACCAACGTATGGAACCATACGATGGGGAAGAAGAGGATGGAGAAGACGATGATGAACACGAGGAAACACCTCAGGAATCTGGTGTTATGATACACGTAGTACCAGAAGGAAATAAAGCTAGATGGAACCATATTGAAGATCTAGATTCTTTTTTTACAAGAATGTACCACTACCATCAAAAACATGGATTCGCTTGTATGATACTCCAAGAAGCACTTGAACTAGGACAATTCATTTTCGTAGTTACTTTTTCAACTTTTCTCTTTCATTGCATCGATTACTCCGTATTGTTCAAGTGAGATTTGCTTAACAATACCAATACGATAAATAGAAACATAAGTGAGAAACTCGACTAATAAGTTTGATATATTTCCAGGAACAAGCCCCAAACATCGCACAAAACGTCGATAAGCGACGTGATTTTACCAACGAGCGAATGTGTAGCATCTATGGGTCTGGTTACTTGGATCTGTATTTTAGTAGCCGCGATTTTTTGGATTTTACGATTAGTAAAAGTTTTGTATCATTGCACGCAGTTTTGGGACATAAAGTTATTCTTTAATACCGCGTTGAAAATTGAAGACTGCGATTTGGACAATCTCACCTGGCACGAGGTACAAAAGCGAGTAAGAGAAGTGCAAAAAGAGCAGGAAATGTGCATACACAAAAGAGAGCTTACGGAATTAGATATATACCATAGAATATTAAGATTTAAAAATTATATGGTGGCTATGATCAATAAATCCTTGTTACCCGTTCGACTTAAAATCCCTGTTATAGGAGAAATTATTTTCATGACAAGAGGATTGAAATACAATATGGAGCTACTATTGTTTTGTAAGATTCTATATACTTAGATATTTATTAATTAAAAATAATATATGTATAAAAATAAAAATATAAATTGTTTCCACACAGGGGGACCATGGTCTCCGTTTGAAAACAATTGGCATCTCAAAGAAGACTATAAAAAGTTAAACAAAAGACAAGAACTTGCAAGAGCACTATCTAAACATATTTTATGGGTTGGAGTAGTGAATTTTCTACTTTGCCCGTTAATTTTACTCTGGCAGATACTCTATTCGTTTTTTAACTACGGCGAGGTGAGTACACGGTTTGATTCAAGATAAATCTCTTGCTCGATATATATATTTCGTCTCGTAGGAATAATCTTATTGGAAAATATTTCTGTCTCGAACAGATCATCAAGCGAGAGCCAGGAACTTTAGGTACAAGAATGTGGTCTTTATACGGCCGGTTATACCTCCGTCATTTCAACGAACTTGATCACGAATTGAATGCCCGTCTAAATCGCGCATACCGTCCAGCTTCGAAATACATGAGCATATTTACATCCCCCATTATGACTGTTATCGCGAAAAACGTTGCTTTCGTAGCTGGAAGTATATTAGCAGTTTTATTAATATTAACTGTATACGATGAGGATGTACTTACGGTGGAGCACGTGTTGACTACCATGACCATATTGGGTGCTATGGTCGCAGGAGCAAGGGCGTTTATACCGGATGAGAATTTAGTTTGGTGTCCAGAGACTCTTTTAACTGCCGTCTTGGCCCATACACATTACAGACCGGATAGTTGGCGAGGTCACGCTCATACTCAAACCACGAGAGCAGAAGTAGCACAACTATTTCAATATCGTGCAGTTCATCTCTTAGAAGAATTAATTTCCCCTCTGCTTACGCCATTTATTCTGTGCTTTCGGATGAGACAACGGGCCTTGGATATTGTGGACTTCTATCGTAATTTCACGATCGAAGTTACAGGCGTCGGGGACGTTTGCAGTTTTGCACAAATGGATGTGCGCAAACATGGCAATCCAACGTGGCAAACGGTAACTCGAAGTCCTGTCATAGATCAGACTGGTAGATACGATGTTAACCAGTACGCCATAGATCCGGAAAAACTTCAAATTCCTGTATCGGATCAATATACGCAAGCAGAAGACGGGAAAACCGAATTGTCCCTTATTCATTTCACCTTAACGAATCCCGAGTGGAAACCACCGAGTCACGCTGAGAATTTCGTCGCAGCTTTAAGAGAAAGAGTGAAGAAAGAAGTGCAAGGTGGTATACACGGTGAAATTAATCCCCTTTTGGCAAGCTTGAACAGTTTATCTAGCTTGGAACCGGGTGTAAGTATTTAATGCGTCTCTATTCGAAATCAAAACGATGTAGAATTTAATTTGTCCAATCGTTTCAGTACAATGACATAGTATCGAATATAATTCGGAGCACAATGGTAAATCAGCCAGGTGGGCTAAGCACGAGTAATATGTTCTTGAACCAACCTGGTACCTCGACGGTTTCTGCCGCTGGGGATGAACTGTTAAATGTGAAATCAGACATTTTGCCGCATGCCGTTCAATGTGGTTTAAGCAAAGCCGAAGGGCCCGTACACAATGAAAAAGGATTTCTGTATGGTTTGCAACAAGGAATTTCGAATCAGTCCCTAGGCGCCTCTGTTTTTGTATCGAGCCATGAGTTATCCACTGATTTATCTGTACCGGTGGAGTTAATCGCTGCCGATATGTCTCTGTCTACATTGTACCTGCATGAACTTCACTATAGACAAGTATGTTTTCCAGCTGTATTTTTGAATGGCGCCAGTGACCGATTGAAATAAAATTTGCTGAATCACTGGTGTCATTTGTTATTAGAATAAAATGCTTTGTAAGAAACATTAAATATCAATATTGATATATGTACATTCATATATGAACTATATTTATATAGAAAAATTAAGTGTCGGATTAAATAATCTATCAACTGCAGGTTCGAAGGAGGGGCTATCAAGAAATGGCTGCTAGAAGCATATGGCAACGAAGCCCTGTTCAAGAGCTTGCTACGCTTCCTGAAGTTAGACAAGAGAGAGCACCCTTGCTCTTACATCAAGATTCTTCTATAAGAAACAATAGAGAATTTAAATATAACGTGAACACTCATTTAGGTAGCATCTGAATCATTCGTGCAGTGATATCGCCACTTTTAACAGAATAAAATATTTTCATTCGCTTAACGATGCGATGTCCTCGTGATTTATTTTATAGCAAGAGAATAGCTAGAACGTTTAAGAATCTGTGTTATCGATGTAAATACAATATCGAAATATTCCTTGACTAGACTCTCGTTTAGGAAGTGAAACGATCTCGAATGCCTATTTTAATCTATTCGAAGGCCTACGCGTGTGTACATTTTGCGCATCAAATTACGAATGAAACGCTTTCCAAAATTGTGTTAGGTTGTTGCGTTATACAACATGAAGAACTAATCGGGTTTCCCACGTCGAAATTTTTGTGAGAAAAATTCATTACTTGTATACATATTGCAACAGACAAAAAAGCTTTTTCTTTTTTTTTTTAAGTAAATGCAATTATAAAGATACGAATCTTTTGTATGTATGCGTGTGTGCGCGCGCGCATGTGTGTGTCTGTGTGTGGTAAGATCAGCTCTAGTTTTCAATGCCACGATTCTCTAGTCATATGAAATGAATCACACGCCATAGCATAAAGAATTATTTATTTCTTAAAATGTAGTTACTCGATAAACACGATGGCTGAACGTTAACGGCTACAGCATGCGAGAAATCGCTTATACACTGTATATATACTCGTATTCGAGCATCTCCTTAATACTGTCACAGAGTGCAGCTAAAATACGAACATTTACGTTTCACAAACTGGCAGGTTGTCACGAGGTATAAATTTAGAAGCGGCTTTAACTCGTGTTTATTCTTCGTTATGTGTAATGTATAACAACTTATAAGTACAGATTCTTATCGTAATCAAGACAACTATGATTTACATAGTTTAAGGATTTTTTAATTAAATGACGCGTAACGAAAATAAGTAGAAATCTTATCGCGATAAAGATCTTAATACAGATATGGTTCTACAAATAAATTTTATAAAAAGCAAAAAGGATAATAATAATAATATCGAGATGATATTAATTTAAGGGTTCTTTGTAATTTATCATTATAATATACGACAAATAAATACATTACGTAATAAATTAGTTTTCGTAAAAACCTGCGAAACTTTTTGTTCATATGTGTCATATACAAATCTATATATAAATGCGAATGTGGTTTAACAAACGAATGTTGAAAAATATGAATATCGAAAGTATTGTAATAATTATGAAATATGAACGCTTACCATAGCTGCAGGATTTTACCAACGGATTAGTGGAAGCCATGAAGTACAATTTACGGTGTAACCGAAATATCAGCGAAAAGATGACGAAAAAAGACTTCGTATACGACATTCGTCCACCAATTCAAAGTTCCAGAAAGGTAGGTTATTATAACTCGTATAACCAAATATCTTTTTCTCTTTCGATACACACTAGCCTCACGCGAATTATTGGTTTTCGTTTAATTCATAAATACGAGATTTAGATTCGTGAATTCGAGAATTAGAAAAATCAGTATTCTATTAATGTGAATAATAAAACTTGAACGAGACTCCAAGATTTTAAATCGAAGGTGACGCTACCGGTACAATAAACCAACATGGCGTATCATTTGCCCGCGCGAGAATATTCAAGGAATATTGAAACGATTGCCATGAAATATTAAATTATACGTCATACCGGTGTATGTGTAATGAGTTTAACGATAGATAATTTACATTTTAAAACGTTATCTGTATCTTAGATAATTGTTAAGAAAATGGAATATCAAGAACTTTTAATATTTTATTTAAGCTATGTTATTATATATATTGGAACGTGGCGTCGTGTTTGACTGCGTACAACTTTTTACAAATATTTTTATTTTTATTTCATCGAAACTTAATTGAAATTCATGATATTTTGAACTTGTAATCACTGAATACGCACAGTTCTCTTTATATTAGTAAACTACATATAATACGGAATAAACTATAAAAATTGACGGGAGTATTCGAAACGGTCAGTACGGTTAAAGCCATATTTGTACTGACGTAATTATGCGCATTGCGCAGTTTCTGTGTCATTTGAATACCGATGATTCGTAAGAAGGTATGTTTATAAAAGCAATACAAGTGACAACATTTCATAAAATGTAACCACCATTTTCGATTGTACGACACTGCAATGATTTCGTTATCAGAAATATTTCCAAATATTATAAAAGAATCGTTATTATAACAAGTAGTAATGAAATAAATACAATTACGAAAACGACGACGTTGTTCACATTAGATACTTTAAAGTATATCGAACTGATGTGATTTTGATTTTAAATGCAAATAATGTAAACGATAATTGACATTTAACGTTGCAATATTTAATCTCGTATATTTGAACGTTCTTAGATTTTCGTATACGCTTATATGATATTCTATACGTTACCTTGACATCGATAGTATTCTTTTGTAACTTTTGGACACCATTAGATGTTTGTCGTAGATGCTCTTATAAAAAAAGAAATGTGTTTACAGTTGGAAGAAGGAAAATATCCAATCGTGTTACCACTACAACTGCGAAAAAAACATAGTACCGATTCGAAAATGCCCCAATACTCCGTTATTTCGGAAAAGAACGATTACAATCAAAATAACGACGAAATGAATGTAAGTATGCAATTCTATGATTCAGTATGCAATTTGTACTATTAATTGCACTATTATATACAAGGTTACATCGTTTATTATATAATTTGTATAATTAATGTATCATTGTATATGTATTAATTGTTATTATATCCAATGTGTATTCCAGGAATATCTGCATATAATATAAATATTATGTATATTTGCTCCGATTATTAATCGATCCGATATTATCAATTTTCGGAATCTAGTTTAATATCGTATCGATATTTATCATTCAGAAAGGTATATAGATCTTTTACTCATAGCTTTCAGAGCAACGAGCCTTGAAATTCGAGTGCAATTTCTGCCATGAACAAATTGCTACACTTTTGTCTTTGTCCACTCACATTAAATTTCATCGACGCAGATATTGCAAGTATTGCTACTGGATACTACCAGAGAACGAAACGATGAAAGAGCATATCGAAAGTACTCATCGAATCGATCCAGGTATGAACACATGTACATTGAATTTTTCTATACGAATAGATCGTCAATCACGATTAAATGTCAATATTGTAAAAGCGAAATTTGACAACAAAACAAAAATGTTCCGTACATTGTGTAAATGCGATGGACCTATATGGATTTCTATCATTGAGACGCTGTGTCTCATTGATATTAATCTAAATTGCTATTACTTGGCATTTTGTCTGTTTTTGAATACGTAGCTTATAAAGTTTGTCCACGATAGAAGATTACACAATAAAAGGCGGTATGTTTTTAACGATGCTTTTATTATATTTTAATCGTTTATAATTAAAATACATCAGTTTTTTAGCAAATCATATAGTATATACAAGAAATATAAATATTATAGATTCGTCTATGCATTTAAGTTTTAACATGTATATTCAGTGATCTGGAATAACAGTCTGCAGTATACTTTCAACGTCATCTTGACAGTTTTCGTAAATGATATTTTTTCCTCGCAGTCCTAAGTCGTTTGACAATAGCTTGAGGTTCTGTAAAACGGAAATTATTTGAATTTACAAGAAGAAGATTTTAATACATCATTTACCTTTGCAACCGTTACATCAGTCCTCTTCAAATTTCTACAATCAAGTACAACGTCGTACGAATTTTCGTTTGAAAGCTTCATTATGTAAGCTCGAAAATGTTCCGCTGCTGGAAACGTGATACTCTCATCAGGAATAATGCGAATCACGGTTCTATCTCCTACCTACGGTTCAGGAATCATTTTACCACACACGACAATAAACTTTTGTCTATATGCGACGGTGCTAAGCTAACTAAAACTACTAAAGTACCTTAGTTAGCTTGGTACTGTTACATTCGGCTGGAAACTTATTAGTAGTTAGTGCACAATGAGTTAAAAAATGTTAGAATAACATTAAATATTTAAATAGTTAAAATATTAGTTTAATCGCGTAAGAGTGATACATTTAATTTACCTGTTCAATTTCGGTTTGAACCGAAGGTCGAGCCGAGAAATACAATAATATTGCAAGATTTAACGATATACCGATAATGATTCCCCATTCCAGTTTAAGAAAAACGCAGAACAGTAAGGTAATCAACATGAGGAAAAAGTCGATTTCTGAAATGAGGCGCAACTGTCAGGAATATGAAATTGAATCGCGTTTGTCACGATCCAATTTACTTACTTTTTGCGCGCCATAATAGAGCATACGTTTTGAAGTCGAGCATGTAGTACATAGAGCATATTATAACGCCAGCTAAAGTCGCTTTAGGAATAAAACGAAAAGTGGATGTGAGCAAGCCAGCCGCTAGTAATACGAGAGCGCCTGCAAGCAAGGAATTGTCACGATTAAGAAAAAAATTCAGGGGATTCATTCGTACGTTTTCCAACTATCTGATTGTACTTCGTCTTTTTTGTCTCCCTTGGTGATACATATTATCGGCGAGACATTTATAACGCTTGTTTCAGAAGTCATATGTACACACACACACACACACACTTACCTGTGAATAAACCTCCAAAAGTAGTTTTCACTCCAGATGAGTTATTGACAGCAGTTCGTGTAAAAGAACCTGTAACTGGCATTGATCGAACAAGCGAACCGCCTATGTTACACAATCCTAACGCGAGCATTTCTTGCGTGCCGTCCAAAGATTTGCCCTTTGCTAAAAGTTCATAGTTCGCTCGAAATTATTCAAGTAATTTTAATTATTAAAATAATGTTCAAAATTGTATTGCCATCTAACGAATATACGTATATACGTTCATAATTGTTCGAACGACGTTGACAGCGGATGAACATTTGCTGAATAGTTAGATATGTTAACCGCGTCATTAAAAATCTGCATAATCATTATTTTTTACATTACAGGTCGACGAAAACAAATTAGATCAGCTTCAGTTCCGAGCTTCGACTGTATAATACGTGAATCGTTCGAACGATTATGAATGATATTCTACATAATATAGCGTACCAAATGCTTTTGCTATCGCCATATGTTCAATGGTAGATACAATCGGGACGGTGACCAGCGACATTCCCATAGCACCAGCAGTCGTAAGGAAATCATTGGTTATTGCATTGAATTTCGGCAGACCAAACGGTGGCAATCCATGACCCATCGATCCTAGAAATCATTTATTTTTGCTCCCATTCTGTTCCTTCTTGCTGTGGACGCAGCGTTACGCGGTTTAACGAATGATCAAAGAACGGGTTTCTCGCGAGACGGATTTTCCAATTATCGTGTTGTTCTCACCGGTTAGATTAAAAGGATATAGATCGTAGATGGAAAAGATATACGCCATCAAAGTTCCTACGATGACCACCAATGCGTTGCGCGCCAGAATAGTGGCCCAGGCGATTTTCTGTGACCAAGTACCGGTTCGACGTCCAGGTAAATTCTTCGATAAAAAGCAATATGAATATTAAGTTATGTTCGATGAAAACATAGCTCCTGTCAGATTTTTATACGCTATTGGAATAAAATTTTGCCCAACACTGAATCGAAGTATCGCAAACTAAAGAATAAAATGAATTATAGAATTGTTTAATTTTGACCCGTAATCTTTGATCGAATTTCGCTTTATGTGACTGTACCTTTAATAGAACCAACGCCGCTATCGTTCCAATACCTAGCAACGTGTCTTGGTACCGGATCATCCTCAGATTTGAAAACACCGAGATCAAAGAATCTACCAGGTCTTCGCTTCTACCGGGTATTCCTAACAACGGTTTGAACTGCGAAGTGGCTATGTTAATCGATGCAGCCGCGGTGAAGCCCGTAATTACGGGTAAGGAAATGAAGTCTAACAAGAAACCTGAAATTCGTGCGCAACTATTTTAATTGTTAGGAAAGACAGAGAAACGTAAGAAGGTTAAAGATGAAAGTCAGAATCTGGAACGTGTAATAAAACATTTATAATTAAGGTTTTGTTAACAAATTCCATTTACAATTCTTCTCGTGTAAGCAAATGTTTCTGATCACAACCGAAGAAATGTCACCTAAATTGGAATTTGTTTTACTTGCCAAATATTGTAACGAATACGTTATACGTACTATGAATAATTTATATATTTTTGCATATTATCTGCATGCTGTGCATTTTTGCATCTTCAAATTTTCGCCTTGAAAAAAGACACGCATGAAAATCTGTAGTCAAATCACTCACCTAAATGAAAGAAGCCGAGTAACGCGATAATGCAGCCTTTCAAAAACGTAAGCAGAACCGCGACATCAGCATTGTATTTTGTTACCAAAGGTTGCACCATCGTTGCCATAATAGCAGTTGGACCGATAGTAATACTTGTACAGGAACCAAAAATAATGTACAGGAAGGATGCCATGAAAGACGCATATAACCCATACTAAAGGAAAAAAGAGACAAAATGGTGTGACGTTTGAATTAAAAGACGTAGAAACTAATACGCTTCTATCAATGCCAGTTGACGAGTTCACAGCAAAAACAACGCCGCAAGTGTAAAACTTTGCAACTGTAAAATCTATTGTCACATACACCTACACATATGTATATAGAGTCTTTTGAAACAATTTTTTGATCATGTTATTCAGGATCCTATTGCACTTTTGTAAGATTGTATCGTCAATTTTAAAATCTTAGAAAATTTCAGAAAAAGTCAGAAATTCCTGCGTGATATCTTCTTTATGGAAAGAAGATGGTTCTAATTGAAGAATCTCCAGGGTCTGGCTTTGACAGGCTTCATCTATTAAATCTGTCGAATTACAATTTGATTGATATTACTTCCAAGAAATCTGTGAACGTTGAAAGTTTTACAATAGAAATTTGACTGTCGCTACTAATCTTGACGCATGTTCAGAAAATCGATCTTTTTTATGCAAAATGTTTTCTGCTTTCTGGAAAAATTCGAATGTGGGAAAGAGAGTCGTCCTTCTTACGAGGCTGTCGGAAAAGCGTTAATTTACCTCGGGACTTAAATCAGCCACGATAGCGTAAGCGATGCCTTGAGGAATAGCCGTGAGGCCAACCGTGAAGCCGGCCAGTGCATCTTGAGGCAGCCATGTGAGTTTGTAATTCCTAGCCCACGACAGAATCGGTAGCCTCCTCTTCGTGTACTTGTAGCAACAGTCCCTGCTGCATCGTGACACTTGAAACGATACAACGATATACGTGAATTTTATTTTAGCTCCTAAGGTATCTGTCAACATTTTCACGAAAGATCCCCAAAAGAACTCCAGCAAATCGAATAGCGTTTCCGCCTTTAAACATGGAAATAGAAACTTAATTCTTTCGATATCCCCCCGGTGATCTAAATTAGGTGAACTCACTTTTCTTGTAAATTATAGCCCTCGGTTTCTTCAACATGTTTAAAATTGTTCTAACACTTGAAACACTACACTATGAAACGCTATATAAATAACTTGCTCTTACATTTAATTTCTATACGCACAACTGTATTTTTTATTCGCAATTTTACAATGTTCAATTTTTATTTTCATAATTATATTTGTTTCATATCTCCAAACGAGTTTCACTCAAAGATTCTACGACGAATACCATCGATAGAAGAATATCGTAGAGAAGATACTTCGTAAAGAATTCGTAGGGAATGGTAAAAAGTTGTCGTTGGAATAATTACGAGACAAGAAAATATCGACATAGGAGAGTACGACGCGTGAGTCTGTTGCAAGGCACAACGGTACGCTCGATAGCGTCGTTGATTATAGCAGCAAACTGATTATAAATATCATTGCCTTGAGTACTCGAGAAGTCACACGAGTTATGATTACTTATATTTATCACGATACTCCCACTTCCTTCAAACTTGTCGATTCACAGATTGTCACTGCGATCACGCTCTCAACTATGTGATACTCAAGATGTTAGCTTTTGCACTACGTGTTCTTCTCTTTCTTATTCGTTTGCTAGCTCTCTCTGTCTGTCTGTCTCCCTGTCTCTCTGTCTGTCTGTCTGTCTGTCTCTCTGTCTGTCTGTCTGTCTCCCTGTCTGTCTGTCTGTCTGTCTCCCTGTCTGTCTGTCTGTCTGTCTCTCTGTCTCTCTGTCTGTCTGTCTCTCTGTCTGTCTCTCTGTCTCTCTGTCTCCCTGTCTCCCTGTCTCTCTGTCTGTCTCTCTGTCTCTCTGTCTGTCTGCCTGTCTCTCTGTCTGTCTGTCTGTCTCTCTGTCTGTCTGTCTGTCTCTCTGTCTGTCTGTCTGTCTGTCTGTCTCCCTGTCTGTCTGTCTCCCTGTCTGTCTGTCTGTCTGTCTCTCTGTCTCTCTGTCTGTCTCTCTGTCTCTCTGTCGCTCTGTCTGTCTGTCTGTCTCCCTGTCTGTCTGTCTGTCTGTCTCTCTGTCTCTCTGTCTGTCTGTCTCTCTGTCTGTCTGTCTCTCTGTCTGTCTCTCTGTCTGTCTCTCTGTCTCTCTGTCTCCCTGTCTCTCTGTCTGTCTGTCTGTCTGTCTCTCTGTCTGTCTGTCTGTCTCTCTGTCTGTCTGTCTGTCTGTCTGTCTCTCTGTCTGTCTCTCTGTCTGTCTCTCTGTCTGTCTGTCTGTCTCTCTGTCTCTCTGTCTGTCTCTCTGTCTGTCTGTCTGTCTCCCTGTCTGCCTGTCTCCCTGTCTGTCTGTCTCCCTGTCTGTCTGTCTGTCTGTCTCTCTGTCTGTCTCTCTGTCTCTCTGTCTATCTGTCTGTCTGTCTCTCTGTCTCTCTGTCTGTCTCTCTGTCTGTCTCTCTGTGTGTCTCTCTGTCTGTCCCTCTGTCTCTCTGTCTGTCTCTCTGTCTCTCTGTCTCTCTATCTCTGTCTCTGTCTCTCTGGGTAAGCTGAATCGTTCATGTCAGTCTTTAGACTATTCTAAGCTTCCAAAAATTCTGGTAGAATTCTCAAATACTCATTGAAGTCTCTACTATGTTATAGAATCACTTTTTTGGGAGGAAGAAAAACTCACTTTGAAGAAACGTAGCAGCGAAACTTCACTGGATGCACAAATAGCCCAGATTGTCTAAGGAGTTTGCTCAAGAGGGTTCCACCTTTAAGAATTATTGCCTGGTTAGATTATTTCGTTGAGAATTATTAACCGTTATTTTCGAGTCGTTTATCTTCCTGATTTCCTCACATTTTTTCGCCGGATAACCAAAGTAATAGAACGGGGGCGCAACGCCTGCGCGAAATCCAGGATTCTCGGTCAACTTACAGGCTAGTGGGTATGAATGAAAGCTGCGAGCTTCCAGTATCGCGCGAAATAGAGGCCTCGTCGTTCCTACGTTAGTTTTCATCTCGTGCAATTTCGTAATCAGTGCTATCGTCCAAGAGAAAGCAATTCGGCCACTTGACCCATTTAATCCATCGATTACACGGTGGAAGATACGAGTGATAAATCCTTAACGCGCTACTAACAACGAGGCTTCAATAATCTTTCGCTGATAGACATCGAGGATATTAAAAGAGTCTGTAAGAGTTTCCTTTGTAAAAATTCTGCTGCAATATGCAATGTCTCTGTATTTGTTGCTTTGTATAAAAAGGGATGATTTAGATATGAAAGAAAAAATTGTTTACGTACGTAATTGCTAAGCTGCGACAAATAGCTCGTATTTTCGTAGAATTATTCGAATATTTATGTAACTGTAAATAAGAATTGCATCAGGCAAAGCGTTGCGTTAATTTAGCGTTCGTTCGGTGATTCGTAATAAATGTAATTGAAAAATTATCGAAGAATCGATGGTGAAACTGGACTGGTTTTTATAGCGTCGATCGAGCGCGCGATGAAACGCCAACTAATTCGATTAATCTATCGCGACACGCGAGAGAAAAAAGCTTCTTATTCGGTTTAAAAGCCTTGGGAATTCCACAATATCTTTTGCCATCTTATCGGATCGAATAAAATATTGTAATACATCGTGGAGGCTTCAAAGGTTGTGTAATGAAGTTGATGTTCTTCATTTGGTAACACATAATAGGTAAGATATGTATCTTTTCCAAGAGTTACAGTTTTAGATAAACTATAAGTTGTTTTATTTCTCAACTATATCGAATTAGAAGACTTGATTTTCGAAAATTAACGACGATAGACTTATCAAACGTTTTCTCTGTGGTATTCAATGATTAAAAGCTTGAAGAATTAAATATATCTCGTTTGAAAATTGTACGACGATAAAATTCAGATTATAGCATCGTAAGATAAATCAAGAATAATAAAATAAAATAATAAATCTCATTCTTACGTATAGTAAGATTTAATAATTCTCGTTTGTATCGTATTCATTTCTCTCTGCTATTTGAATTCGAAGGCCACACGTGAAGAATAATAAGAGCAACGTTCTCAATCTTTTTTTATCTAGAAACATATTTGTAAAATTCGATTCGTCGTCAACCAATTAGACATTAAGACACGTTATATCGCATCATTTATGCCGATTTATTTATTTATACGAATTTAAGAAATCAGATACACGATACACGTTACAGATACACGAGCGCCAAAAATCAAACTGATCAATTTCAGTTTTTCCAAATTTCTCGATTTAGTCGTCTAATTGGCAATCCAATTAATATGCAATTCCCAAGGCATACGAATGTCTCAATTGCACAAATTCGCTTATCGCGAGGGAAGAACACGAATAACAAAAAGCCCGAAGATAAATTTAAGAGAATAATATTTGCGTCTTCTTTAAATTTCAATTTATCGACCGGATCATTGAATGCACAATTGGCAAGATCCAGTAGGTTTTTCCCGTCTCTAAATATTTCACACATTCAAATATTCCTTTTTGATCGTACGACGTGAAAATAAAATCGTCGATCAAAATGTACTTGTCGTATTTTCTTTGCGACCTTCGTAACTGATCAAACACTTTTTCAAACCGAATAACTCGATCCAAACGACTTGAGTTCCCTTTTGAGAAGTTAGGATGACTAGTTCATTATACGTCGCGTGAAGAAGTTTTCAAAGAAATTCAGTTACTCGGTGTCGCGAAGAAAAAGATAAAGATCGTTTTTTTACGACTTCTTTACCTGTAATGGAAATTCAAAAACTGTTTGTTCAATTATGCGACCAACTGTATGATATTTCCAATCGAATTTCCCTCGATCAATGCAACCTTAGCTTTTTCAATGTACCTTTACCGCTATCTTAAGACAATTATCTTAACTATATCTAAATTCTAAGATAAACGTTATATGCTCGTAATTAATGATCGAAATCTTTGATCTTAATTGAGGTTGCTCACACGTTCAGATATGAACGAATATTAACAGTGAAATATCGAATTAAACAAATTAGCAGCTTCTGTAAATTAGCAGCATCTCGGATCACGGGAATATTAAACGCGTGTAATTAAAACGTTCATACGTCCGTTTATACGTGTACTCGAATTAATACTCGAATATTATTAGAATCGACCGAACGATATCGTGTAAAGATATTTCCATAGCTGTTCCAGGCTGCTATCGTTGATAAAGTTAAACACCTAACGGATTAACATGTACGTGGAAGGAAAGATCGGCCCTTGAACGATGTACTTGCGGATTAAGCACGAGCTTAGGTGTATTCATACTGTCAAGACAATCTTATTGTTAGAAAGAAAAATCACCGATATACATATGTATTATCTACGCAGGTGGCATTTTGTAGATACGATTGCCAACGAAATTGCTGGTCTAATTAAACTTACGTATATACAGTGGCTCGCGGAGATAATCGAACATTCTTAACAATTTTTTATTTGTACAGAATGCGGCCGAATAACGCGTACAGGCGGGCTTATGCTTTAAGAGGATACTTTACGTAAAAATAAGAGGAAAATACGGAGTAACATTTTTTCAGCCGGGGCTTGATTTTCCAGATAGTCGAATTTGAATCGTTGAAGTAATACTATATGATGTTTTATTAATTACAAAATTTATATAGAACAGAATAACTATTTCGTATGTAACATAATAATTTGAAGTATTAACGAAAAGCGCTCTATTCTCTTGTACATCTCAAACAGGAATAATTTTCTTTTATTGCACGCTCATTCATCGAACATATGCTCTTTCGTTCCTCGCTCGCACGATATATATGTACACACATTTATTTTCTAACATGAATATTTATCGATTATAATAAATAACCGGCGAGAGGTTGTTGTATATGCGAGAATCAGCTGAAAATTTATCATACATACGTGTATTAGGCTGATTCTCTATTGAACAACGTACAAACTCTGTTTTCTTGAAAGTGGAGTCTTAAACGGAACAAAGTTGTTCCACACTTTTTACTTCACCGATGGTATCCCCTTGGAGGTAGACGTTCATATGTTATTTAGCAATAAAGATAGAAAAATTTACCAAATGTCCAGCTGGACAAATTGTAAAGTAGAAATTAAATAAAAGAAAGAAACATTTTTCATTTATTTTGACAAGTAGAATTAATGTTTCCTGATTGTTGGCTCATACCTCAGTGGTAATTACCCAAGTTCACGTGTAATTGACATATCATTTCACTCGGTTTTCTCGGAAACTAAGCATCCAACGAACAAATTTCATTCTGTACATTATTCTATTCTGTATTCTCTTCTTATTTTCTCATCATTAACTTATGCCCGTTTGCACATGTTATTCGACCGCATCCTTCGTATTATACGAAACATTTTGTCATCTCATTAACACTGTGAGTCTCGTCTACACTGACAGACAATCGTCCGCAGACAATCCAAATCTGTGTTTCGTGGAAAATTCGCAGAGAAAATTCAAGTGCAGAAACAGACAGCGGATAAAAGTGCCTGGTACACACCGTCGGACAAATGTTGGAAGAACGTGCAAACGCATGCAACACACAGCTTAGTTTAATCGTCTTTTCGTTAACAAGCTTCTTTTACTTGATTCTTTTATTTTACTCAGACAAGTTCCTCTTTCTTCTTGCGCAAATTAAGAAATACACCATATACCCCATGAACAACGATAGCAACATTGTTCAAAGTCATGGCTGGAGACACTAATTACATTTCTTTTTTTTTTTTTTTTATTTAATTTGTACTTTACAATTTGTTCAGCTGGACATTTGGTAAGTTTTTCTAACGTTATGAGATGTTTTCTTTTTAGTCTTCTTTTTATATGGGTTTGCGTTGGATGCATTGCCATTCTTTTCCTGTATTTTTCTGTGTATCTGTCGATTTCTTCTTTATCCATTGTGTTATATTATACAGGGTGGTTAGTAACTGGTGATACGAGCGGAAAGGGGGTGATTATACGCGAAAAAAGAAGTCGAAAATATAGAATAACAATTTTTCGTTCGAGGCTTTGTTTTCGAGAAAATCGACTTTGAACTTTCGCTCGGTACGCGTGCACTTTATCACGTCTCGTTATAACGGATCTCACTGTAGATCGTTGTCTCGATGAAAAAATGAAAAAAAATTTTTTTTAATTTTTATTCTATATTTTCGATTTCTTTTTTCGCGTAGAATTACCCCCTTTCCGTTTGTACCACCAATTACCAACCACCCTGTATATTACGTAATAATTATTGTTACGACCGTTCGCGGAGAGACGCGGTCGCTAGGAAAACGCGTCAGCGAGAGGCGTAAATTCTCGCTACGATTATGTTAATCGACGCCGCGAAGTAGTCGTTCCCCTGTTTCGGTTAGGATAACAGAGGTGGTTTAATGAATGTAACACTGTATTAACAGGTTAACATAGAACAATATATTTTACAATAATATGATGAAGATGTTACAGAAATTTGACTCGACTTTGCGATATCTCTAGATAAATTCGTTTGCTCGTCAGATTTGTCGAAGTGTCACGTTTGACTCGTCAGAAGGAACTGAACGCCCTTCGATTATTCCTTTGTCTCATTTGGAAGACGACCCCCACTATGCTCGGGTCACGCCACCGCTCGCGCCTATGATCACGTATGCCTCTTCTAGTGTGAAAAACGTAACGGTCAAAAATCGACGTTTCTAGAGCTCGCTGCTTGGCGACAACTATGCTCTCGTCGATACATTGTATATGATCCGGCGGGCAGATAAGACGGTTTGCCTGCGACGTTGTAGGACCTCGAGCGACGATTAGAAAATACAGCCTGTGGTAAGCCTCGTGGCGTAACAATTATATTAATTACATGTGGGCATCAGAGACTCGGGCATGGGAGAAGTCGATCAGTGTTGGGCCGATCCGAGATCACGAGTACACTGCTATGCTAGAAACTAGTAGACAAACGACATTGTTTACAGATAATCTACGTATATTGTCCGCCGATAACCACCAAGATATGAGCAGACAATGTCGTTTGTACACTAATCGGGTATCTTGGTATTCCTCGGTATGGACGAGTTGAGGATCTGTTGGAGATGGAACGGTTCCTCCCACTCAAGCACGAAGGAGATTTCAAGCTTTTGAAATGCTGACTTTTGAACGATAAGCACATACGACGCCCACTTGCGGAGTGGAATATCATGTAAATATAAATAATTAAGGTTATAACGACGAAGAGATTTTCTTCTTGTTGACATTTACAGAAGCCCAGAATTTAATGATTTTGTTCGTGTTTTACGATCTTTCGAATTTTTCCAAAAATTTGTATACCGATACTTTACCGACATAAATATCAACCTAAATAATACGCTAATAACATTTTGCAGGAAATCTGACGATAGATCGTATTAACACTTTACCGACCGCTAGCAATTCAACAACATACGCACGTCCGACCGGCAGCCCAGGCGCAGATTCTCCCTGGCGCCGGCTCTGTTTCGGTTTAGTCTCTCCAATACCATTCTTTTCGTTCATCGCGAACGGTATGTTTTTCAAATTGGTATAAAACCGTGGGAGCTTACAAAGCAACGCGATTGACGCAACTGAGCAAGGTACCTTAGTACTAAATAACAAATTACTACTCAAATAATGAGAAAGATTGTCGGCTACAAAAAGCCGATTAATAGGCTATCGGTTGGTAAGCGTCGACGACAAAAACTGATTAATAAGCTATCGGTCGGTAAAGTGTTAAAAAATGTATAGTCCCATTTAAAAACAAGCGAACCTTTGTTCGATTTCCCAACGATTCTTCACAACGTATCCATGAAGAGGCCGGTGCGTCACTTCGTCACTGTCTTCAACTTTGCTTACTTTCAAATTCAAATTTCCTACTTTCGCCTTTACTTTCCATCTAAACAGCAAATACGTACCGCGTCATAAATCTCACCATCGCACAGCGAGATCGTTGTTTTGCAGACCTACCAGGGGTAAAAAAGATTCTCTCTGCATCTGCCCATGGACACTGCTCTTCTTCTTCATTGCGATGAAAAACGAAATACTTGCTCGTGCGCGGGCATTTTACGGAACTGTTCCCCGACAATTGTCTGCCAGTGTGGACTAGGCTTTAACGAGACACAATCAGCGTGATTCAATCAATCAGCGTACGTCGATAAAATTCGATATTCGTAAAAGATTCCCATAAGATTTTGTAGATGATCGTGTACAATTGATATTGGACTGGTCGTAGTTTCATTGTTTCAATAAGCACACGAATAACGTTGCCAACAATGAAGAAGAAGAACACGTTCATGCAACAGCACGTTCTTCTGCTTGCACGGCCGTGACTGAGAAATTTCGAAGCCAAATAAACCAGTTTGAAATGATATGCAAAATAATGGAAATCAATTCAAATTTTCTAGCTGCATAGTTTAATGCTTAAGAACCAATTGACTTGTTACAATGCAAGTGGAAAACTTTTGCTTTCCTGCTTTCATAAAACTCGGAATTACCTCAATTATCGATCGATTTTAAAATGAAAAGCAAGATTAAACTAAAAGCTTTAAACTAAAAGCAAGAAAATATACTTTTGAGTTGCGAGTGAAGTACGTTTCGAAATTTGCTCCGACCAACGAGTGAAATTAGATTTATCCACCTTCGTTCACAAACACCTGCTGATTTTATATGAAAGCTGATAATTGGTCCACGTTGGTAGAACTATTGTGCATGTTAATTTAGCTTTACAGTTTGTATTCGTCTAAAATAATGGAAATCACTGTGCACATGGAAATTATTTGACAGCAAATCAATGAATTCTCAAACTGTTTATTGGTTGTTTATAAATTACGTTTGATGAATTAAAAAGTGTATTTGTCAAACGCTTTCATAACGAACAGAAGATCAGAGAATGGAATAAAACAGTTGGAGCATTCAACTTCTACTCAACTTGGTAATAAAACGAGATTTCTCCGTGTATTTTCGATCAATCGCAGGGAGACGCCACGAACAGATCGATCCCCTTACTTCTTGTGGGATAATAGGGGTGATTGATGTGGTATAACACTGCGATTAACAAGTTATAAATTTTATATTTCCAACAACTTATTACACTGAAGAGTTACACCGTTACGTATGATATAAATGTCGTAGACGATACTTTGACGTATGAAGATCTGATAGATATGTGGCGGATCGGTATCAACAGGACACAGACAGGTCGAGGCATCAACGCGGCGCAACACCTCCCGGGCGATACGCGGGTACCAACCGTCAACACCAGAGGGCTACGACGACAACGAGTCTGTCTATCTCGCTAGCAGTCGAATATACGGGCGCATGATATAAATACCGCACCTAGTGAGGTTCCCTCTACGTCTAAGGCAGGGACTCCCAGGCATAGCCTTAATGACGAGTCCACCGGTAGTCCCGTGACGAAACGCAAACTCTCTTTTCATCCAGCTCGAACCACACCCCCGCCAAAGATAAATACTGAATGTTCTTTCGTAGTAGAGCAAAAGGTCGCCTTACAGTTGAATATAGAATAAGAAGAAGTTGATCTTTCTTGATGTAAAAGATGTGTAGAAGTCTCCTGGTGTAGAGTTGACCCTCCTTATGTCGTAGACGAAGTACAGAGATGAAGTGACGGGCTCTGTAGTCCAGAGCACAAGTCTAGAGGGATGAAGTGACTGCTCTGTCGTTATGAGAACAAGTCAAGCTCGTTCTTGTGTGATTACGGAGGAAAGCTCGTGTGCCTTCTGAACTAAGAACGTGGATTCGTTGTTCACACTTTTCGTTAGAAAAGTGAGGGTTACGATCCGCGATGCCCATTGGTTATAAGCCGACGTTAATAAATGGAGATTGGAGGAGGAAGCCTCCTACCGACACGTGGCTTGGGGGTGACCTTGTTCATGGGAAAAATTTTCCCGTTCCCGTTAAATTTTTTTTTTTATTTATTTAAATTTTACAATTTGTCCAGTAGGACATTGTTCCATTAAATATCCACTTTTTCCGTTAGATAACCCGCTTTTTCCGTAATTTGTAAGAACGTGCCATAAACCTAAGGACTGTTTCAAGTACCAGCTATAAACCGAAAATACTTGCAGGATTAAAGGTTGCTGCAAGCTAGTAAGATTCAGTTCATGGCGGGGCCTTAGGTTTATTGAGAGTCTCTATAATGGTGCTTGAGCCTTGACGGTCAGACAATAAAGGACGTCGTGTGGACCATCTCACGCGACGTAACACTCCGATTTTTTCCGATAAAACTGTATACACGCGATATTGTCCCTGATCTAAGCTAACAATAATAAAATTGAAAATCGTCACGTTCTTCGAATCCGGTCGGCGCAGCTTTCATGTTCCCATTCGCTGCATGTTATACGTCGTAGTCAATATTTGCTTAAGCGGTTCGTCATATTTTTTGCCACAATACACGCAACAGTCATTTTCATTATTATTTCTTTCAGGTTTGCTTAAATTCTTCTGTTTGTCGGGTTTTCTTTCTTTTTTAGAGTTTCTCGATATTTCCTCGGCGAAAATATCGCGTCTCGTATATCTTTCGAAAAATATTTCGTGTTGATAGACATTGCACGTTTACGAATATTTCCTTGTGCGAAGTGACTATTTCCTTCGATTTCGACCTAATACACGATTCGTACTAATTTCCATTATACATGTAACAACAAAGTACGTGCCCGTGTCTGTTTATCGATTTTCTGTCCGACATTTTCCGTTCGTCACGTAGAAATCGCGTGTAACGCTTAACACGAATCCCGCGATTCCGCACGATTAAGTTTACACGATCCGATAGGATACGGAGTATTTAACACGCGCTACTAATCAAACTTCGTTTCAATTACAAACATTTTAATAATATACATTGACCACGATACCAGCCGCGTTTCCGTTCAAAGTATCTCATTTAGAGAAAATGAAATTACGAACGAATAGTCCAAACGAATAGTTCAAACAAATAGTTCAAACAAATAGTTCAAACGAATAGTCAAAAGGTTTCAGTGGAACTTGAAGTTTATTTAAGAAAAAAGATACTGCAAGTTATTCGATCAAAGTATCACCCGTTGCTTTCTACAACTTTAAGCCAAGTGATACATTTTTTTTCTTTTTTATTGAATTTGTACTTTGCAATTTGTCCGGCTGGACATTCGGTAAATTCGGTAAATGATAAATTCCATCACGGCAAAATATCGTGTCTTAGACAAGAACCAATCGTCGGAGGATCGATAAAGAAGAACATTCTGTGGAATTGCTGCGTGACAGCGTTAAGTGCTTCTGCTAGAGAAAAGACACGAGTCTTCACTAGAACGTCCCGTAGCAGCCAGCTTTTTCGTTAGACGTTGCTGCTTCGGAATGCTATTCGTCTCGATCGATGCAACGCGCCTTGTCCGATACCCACTTCCAGCTGATCGATCAGGTACTAAGGTAATTCAACGACTGCATCTTGTCTAAAGAAGCAGCATTTCTTCCTGATAGAATTCATCAGTTGCTTGATAAATGACTTAAAGTCGTAGAAAGCAAGGGGAAATACTTTGACCGAACATCTCGCTATATTTTTACCTTAAATAAACCTTTTGTTGCGAAACTGAGTTGAAAAATTATTCATTCAGTAACAAGCAACTTGACTTAAACTCTCGCGAGTCATCTACGAATTGAGAATTAGAAGATTAATAAAGATAAACTTTATGTTGTATTATTTTTACTTGTATCTTCAACAAATTACGCTTTCGATATTGCAGAGTAATGATTTTATATTCCTTGTGGTCTCGTTTCAGAATGATCGACAACCGTGACGCCGTTTTTCGTAAAATTCGTGATAAAAAAAGCTTGATGGACAACGAAACTTCCTTGCACGATATATCTCTAAACGAGGAGTACATTCTTGACAGGACCGATGTCAGAGTAATTTTTATTACGCTCTATTCCATCGTCTTCGTTTTCTGCTTTATCGGTAAGTAATCGTCTCGATCTAAATCGATCAAATTACCAATTGAGTGTCAAAACCAATTTGATCCGTATCCGCATCGCATGCTTTGAAACTTTCCATCGGCCTATCGCAAGAAGAGAAGCAGGAATATCGTGTAAAGCAATAAAAGTTTTGATAAAATTTGAAGCTTTCGTACTTATTTGTATTATAGACATTTATACAACGACTCAAAAATATACGTAGGATAATCGCTTTTATCATTGAAAAAACCTGATATAAAAGAATTAGCAAATTTTTCCAAAATTTATCCATTATATTCGCGCCTCTGAAATGTATCTAGTTTGCAAAATTATTAAGTACGAACTTTTAGAATTTAAAAGTATATTTTTTTAATGTGTGTACGTTTAAAAAGGAATCGAACGTTAAATTATGTGAAAATAAAGGCAAGGGGCCAGACAAAACGTTAATTGTTTCGTGACTTATTTCCGCAAGAAATTTGTGGAACGTTTTGATCTAAGAAGGAATTTATCAATTTTAATGAGTTTGCAGTAGGGTTCAAAGAATAAATTCCTTTTCATAAATATTATTTCAAGTAGTCATCCATAGGCAATAGATATCATTCATAGGCAATTGTCCTAAAGAATACCTTCAAACACTATAATCTATGCTCTCATCGGTGAATCACGAGATACCTGATAACTTCGAACGTAACCTTTAGATAAGATAGGTCTGTAACAAATTCTTCAAAACGCAGTACCTATAATTTAATTTTCCTTATAATATACGCGTCTTACAGACGTGTTCAATTTGCAAGATTAATATTAAACGTGAATTTTATATCGGAGAACATTTATGCAGAAAATATTTGATACTGAAAAATATTTCTTCCGGAATATATCTTCACGCTATCGATTGAGTTTGTTAAGCATTGTGTTAAGCGACGAACGATAAACGTAGAAAAGGTTCGCGAAACGTTTGATTTCGATAGGATTAAGAGAAATATTCGTATGGAAGAAACGATGCAATGTATAAATTCAAGGTCGTATCCCTTTGAATTCTGCTTTCAGGTAACTCGATGGTGATCTTTGTGGTAACATTTTCACGACGATTACGGAGTATTACCAACTTCTTTTTGGCGAACCTGGCAGTAGCCGATTTCTGCGTCGGTATCTTTTGCGTGTATCAAACGTTGACAAATTACCTAATGAACAGTTGGCGACTCGGTGATTTTCTCTGCAAAGTATACATGTTCGTCCACGCGCTTTCCTACACAGCCAGCGTATTAATCCTAATGGTGGTTTGCATTGAACGATACTTGGCTATCGTTTACCCGATTAAGTGCAGGTCGGTACTGACAAGAAGCCGACTGCAGCTGGTAATAGGAATAGTTTGGATGGTTGCCGCGATTTATGCTTTGCCGAGATTCTTTTATGTTGAGACCATGCAGAATCGTTTAATCACCGGCGACGTGGACATCATTTGCATAGCCAATATCCAGAAGCACAACAAAACTTTGTTGGACGCCGTAAATCTCGTCTTTCTTTACTTACTTCCGCTACTTCTGATGTGCTGCCTTTACACGAGAATCGCTGTCGGGTTATGGAGAAGCGGCACTACCCTCGGAGGACCGGGTTTGGCGACTAAAAGCAAAAATGATAGCCTCCATCGTGTTCACAGTTCCGGTAGGAATGTGCTTCGCGCCAGACGCGGTGTAATAAGGTACGAGCTATGTTTTAGTAGTAGACTGCGGATATTTATGCACATTTGTATCTTTATGGATATAGCGCTTGAAATGTATCCCTCGTCCATAAAAGCAAAAGAAAAGATGGCGAAGAATTGTTTTAACTAATCGATATTGAAGATATACCGATTCTTTGAATATTTCTATTTTGCGTGTTATGCTATGAGCGTTTCACGTACATTTCTGTGCTCTCAAATTTCCCATAAACGTATAAAAACCCGCAGTCTAGAGATCAGCGATAAAATGAAATTAAATTGAAAATCCGAGGTAATTCTGGTCCTTGCAATGTCCCGATGATATCGATCGAGGGTTGACTCCCTATCGCCGAGGTAGAGTCTCGGAGACTTGGCTGATTCTATCTGTCTGGTTCTCTTCCATTCTGTTTAGAAATAAGTCTGATTTCGTTTGTGTTTCGCCAGTACTACTACATGCATACGCGTTCACGCAAATACACTGAAATCTGTAAGAACGGTAAGTCGGTAAAAAAGATTGCCAGAAATCTGTCCTATATTCGTGTATAAGTTACCCGCAAGTTGAACATCGTGTTTAGAAGACGAATATGCCACGATACTTAGCGGAGAGAGGTAAGTATTAAGAGGGATGTGCAAGATACGTGAAAGGAATATAGGGAAGATGTACAGGCGTGGAAAGAATAAATGTAAGTACTGAAAAATATTGCGATAGTGTGGAATGATTTAGAAACGTAGACAGAGTAAAGGGGGAAAAAGATAAATAGAGAAGAGGAAAAATGGATATCAAAGAACAGATATGTGTAATAAAAGGATTAGTTGACAGAGTCGAACAGCGATAGAACGGATAGGATAGGAAGAAATGTATAGCGTTGATTATCTGATTGTTATAGGGTAGAGTGGACAGAATTGAAAAATGTGGGAAAAGGATGTGGAAGGATGAGAATGTGCGACAGAGATATGTGTGTATGGTAATTCAGGAGAAATTGTAAATCAAGTCTCATTTCTTGACTGCGAGGTCGAAATTAAATAAATAAATATATGCAGGATGTCCTGAATAACGCGACTCACTATTTTTCTGCCATTTGCGGCCATGTAACAAAAAATCTGTTGAACTGAACTTTAACGGCGTCGTGTGTAGTACGAACGACTTTGTTTTCATAACGACAACGATAAACCTAGTATCGAGTTAATAAAAATATGGTCCCATTTATCTTACCCAAGTTACCTTGCTTTCGCTATGAAAATAAAGTATTTTCAAGATTTTTTTTTTGTTCATTGTTCGTAGTACATTCGACACCTTTAAACAACGGTTCAAAACATTGTCTGTTACACGGCCGCAGATAGCGATAAGAAATAGTGAGCGAGCACCCTGTATATTCATATACGTATATCTGCAACTTCAGGAATCAGGAGTCACGCAGACTTCACCTCGAGCTTTACGCCGCAAGCATAGTGCCTCGGGTTAAATTGAAACTGACGAAATTTTCTAGAATGCTAATCGCAGTGGTGATGATGTTCGCCGTATGCAATCTGCCGCAACAAGCACGGATCGCCTGGCGCCACTGGAGCTCGAGTTATGATCGATCATCGAATTTCAGCACCCTCCTAACCTTATCCACTTTTTTAATTTCCTACACAAACTCTTGTCTGAATCCTTTTCTATATGCTTTCCTCTCGCGAAACTTTCAAAAAGGAATAAAAGAACTTCTGAACTGCGGAAAGACAAGAAATCGGAGCAGCGTTTTGGTCATGGGACGTACCGCAAGAGAAGCAGCAATGCGACAAGAAAACGACGAAGGGAACGTAAATGATTTTCGGCGAAGTTTACTGGTCTGTCTTAGTTCTGATCGAGACAGCTCTGTCGCAGTTCCACCGAGTACAGACCAAACCATTTACGAAAAATCCAGTTACTAATTAGTTTTATTGGTGGAACTTTCAGCCGCGCTTTATTCACCAAACCTTTCGAGATTAGACTGTTAAGAGTATCTTTTTTCAAGCAGAGTCCGACGCAACTGAAACGAAGATCTCCCTGTCGAATGACTTTGTTCTTTCGCTAGTTCGAAACGAAATCGATCCTATTCGGGTACATTCGTGCTCTTTCTCGTTGTATATATATACTGGGTGTTCGGCTACTGATTTTACATAATTTAAAGGTTTGATTCTTGACGTCGAAATAAGACAAAACTCAAGAATAAAAAAAATTGTGCTCTCAGTTTTGTTTTTTAGTTATTGACAATTACGATGTTTGTATTAACAACTTCCTTCGCTCTCTTTTTACTGTTAATACGAGGGACGATAATAACGTCGTGATTTCACACGAGAATACAAACATACGGAAAAATACATCATAGTTTTCATATTATTTTTCAGAAAATCGATAAAAGATCAGAAGGCAACGAATCATAAAGAAAAATGTATAGTTTACAGCTTGTAAATTAGTAAACTACTGTGCAAGAGAATTCAGACGTAATGTAATATCTTTGCAGAGTTGATCGACAATTTTTAGAATACTGAACCAATACTGCAGATTCACGGTTGCCAAGTTTTCCGATTACACGGAATTTGCATTAATCTAACTCGTATTTGACATTTGGCATCGGCACATGTGGTTTTAGCAGACAGATATATGGATCTTTACGAGATCATACATATTCGACGAGAATAGGGGGAAAAAAAGAGATGAAAATTTCATTGAAATATAAGGCTCGTTAATAGAACCTCGATTTATTACATCGACTGTTGGTAATAGAAATGAAACAAACTAAAAAATAAAATCAACGAATGAATATCAGAAGCAAAATATGATAAGTATATTTTTATTAATACTCTGATTTTAATATTATTTCATGAATGTCGAGGATTATTAACGTAATGAATAATTAATTGTCTAAATACTTTTACAATCTCTGTGTAATACTTGCACTAAATGTCTTGTAATTTCTACATATATTTTCAGATTTGTTTCAAACTTTACTATCATTTATCGTGATAGTCGGCCTCATAACAATACTAATGACGTTTCAAAATGTTTCGCGCGACACATATAATATATTCATAAAGTAAATCTGTAAGTGAATACTTTCATAAATAACTGTAGTCACATTTTGTTATTGTCCGAACACTTTTGGAAGTAATTAAATATATGTATCATATGGAGTTTCATTAAACGATTTCTTTCTCGTTTAAATTATCATCGTTCCGCTCTCGTCTCTTTCCCTGTTTCTGTCCAATCATGTGAGCGTTATCTGCATTTTTTCTTTCCTACGCTGTTTTGTTTTCCGCGTTATCTCGTCGGGGTCTCGAGTTCGCAGCCAAGTAACCGGTTAACTCCGGTCCATCGACTTCTCCGTACAGCTTTAACGTTTTATCGGGTAATGGGCGATCCTCTTTCAATAAAGATACCTTTCAGCTTTGTTCTCATCCATCGATGATCGTGAGATTAAGAAATAATCTTAAGAAAAATTATTTACTAGATCATAAATTCATATTTTCGGGCATATAATTAAAAGCGTAGAATCTCGGTAAAAATTTGTTTTACCTGTCAAGTATTATAGAAAGCTATGTATATATATATTTTGAATATTTTATATATTCTTTCATATTACGTGTATTCGGCACGATTTTTCGCCTGCAAATGTCCTATAAATGCAGAAAAGTTTAAATGCAGTTTCCTGATTACAAATTGTCACTTTAGTCTCCTGGCACATAAACTTTTTCTGTATTGGCGAAGGTTGGTTGTGTTCGTGTAACCTGCGAGTATTCGACCATCTTCGTGAACCAACGTGTGTCTGTTCACAATAGGTGTCTACAAGCTTTTAAATTCTTTCGTGATCAAAGTTCGGCAAAGTTGTAAACAGGACGTTGCACCGCGTGGATGCTCCGGGGCTGTAATTTGCTCGATTTATCTGTCGAAGGAGACGAACATATCAAGAAGAAATAAACGAGAGTTCGAACGGATCCAAAGTTGGCGATAGCAGCGTAATAATTATTGCAAAATCAGACCCCCAGCAGGCGTTGCATCACATAGCATTAGATGACCCCGAAATGGAAAATATATTTTGCAGTAACCGTCGTCGTGTATCATGCGCCTGTACGCAAAAATATTCTTCTTTCATTCTCAGAACGATATTAAAAGAGATAAACAATTTAGAATTTTCTTTCCCCATCGCATTTTCTGATCACTAGATTGCGAGTGTTTATGTATTTTTGGAGAACTTTAAGTAGATTCGTGATTTGTACGCTAAATATTGTAGTTTAAGTAATTTGTACGTTTATAGAAAACCGTAAATAGAGATTTGTTTTACTATTGTATATTACAACTATATTACTACTTTCGCTTCATATTTATCTATATTTCTCTATATCATATGCATTTTGTATATTTTCACGTATTTAAGTTTCTATTTTTTAGGTTATGTTCACAAAAATGCGAAATATTTCCTGTTATTTCTATTACTTTTTATGCAAGCACTTTTTGTGATTCTATTTCCTAGGTTATGTTTATAAAAATATAAAAATAATGTAATTGCCAAAAAATCTCAATAAATTTGTATAATACCTTTTACGAACGTACACAATACTCTTCAAAATAAGTTACTCATTCCTTTGGTGAGCCAAACATAATCCAAAATTCACTCGTGAATCACCAAGAATCAAAATAAATAATCCAATAACAAATAGATAGAACACAAAATAGTTTCCCGATTTTTCCGACACAGTATTTGCTTTTTGATGCAGAGCAATAATCCGGTAAATAACGAGTAAGAGCGACGGTAGACGCTCGAGTTTCGAGCGAATGGGGAGTGGGGAGACCCCTATAAGAAGATAAATCACCAAGGAACAGGCAGTTTACAGTTGAATCGTCAGACGGGCAGTTTACGTTTTCAACGAATCTTCACGCACATTCGAAGACACTGAAAGGCGTTCTACAAGGTATGTATCTGTCAATCAAATCAACGTTGAATGCATTATTTGTACATATTTTTTTGTCAGATTCTATACTTCATGTTCCTAGTACCAAATTTTTGTAATCATAAAAAAAAGGAATACTACTAAATAATACGAAGATATTGGCACATAAACTTATTCTCCAATAGCACGATTTTTTATTGTTTTCATAGTATATAACTTTTGTATTCATACGAAAATAGTATTAAATGACATGACATTTAATATACTTCAATTTAGTTAATTAGTATGTAAATGCTACAATAAATAAAACTATGTGTGAATATATTTTATAGCTACTGTTATATCATCTGTTGAAAGACGGTACGTTTATGGAACCATTCGATTCAGAAACACATTTTCAAATACGGATGTTTATATTGTATGATAGGAACCAGTGTAAGCACGTTACTTACAAAACGGCACCGGTATCGGCATGATAAGATATTAAAACACGTCTTCTAATACCTTGTTTATACTATCATTGAATACCACCGACCTATAAGTTATGTTGGCGTCACGTGACGTTCCGTGCCGTATAATATGAAGCGACCTTTAATATTTACCTCTGGTAATGCGTTCTATACTGATAGTTTCCGTGAATGAAAAATTTTCTATCTATACTTTCAACGCGGACATTTACATGTAGTCGCTCTCATAACTTTTTAAAACAAGATAACTTTCTTTAAATTGGATCAAAGTCTTGAGTCTTTTTGAGGCGTTAGAAAAATTAATTTACTAGACAACGTGCAAAAAAACAACTGTCACTGTTCACAACTTTTTTCTTTGAGCCTGTAATGAGGATTTAAATAATATGTTTTTTTGTAGATTTATGTAATTATCGAAAACCGTTAACGTTGCTATGATCTACAAATGGTTGAAACTGACTTTCGGCCTATAATAAATTATAATGAGTCTTGATACATTTTTTGATACCTGTCGCTTGTTTCTGCATCAATCGATTTCTATATAAAACTGTATATGACCGAGATAAGTCTAGAAAACGTATTATTTGAATTTTTATTACAGGCTCAGATAAAAAAGTTTTAAATAGTGACTTTTACTATTTTTATACGTCGTCGAATAAACTAATTTTTCTAACTTGTCAAAAAATCTCAAGTTGTTCCGTCCAAACTTAAAAAAGTTTTTCTGTTGTAAAGAGTACGTAAGTAATAACTGTTGGTTAATTCTCATTTCACGGGAATCAAATCCATCGCATTCAGTAACAAGTGGAATTTTACGGGCATTTCGTAGTTCGTGAACAATTTGAATGTAAAAGCGTATATTAATTGAAATAAAATAAATTTACGCACTTTTGTCTGGCAATGTTATCTAGGTGATTCACATTGTTGAAAATTTTCTAGTCTATAAGTGTATAAAAAATTTAGTAAAGAAGAAACATAGGTCATCGACGACTACCGTGACAGTGAACACGTTGACGAGCTAAACGAGCACTATTGTACTATTATTATGCAATCACTCTGTATATCGAACACAAGCTATTGAAATCGTGGAGAACACGAACGTAGGTTAGCTATATCTAATGGAAATCTACATGGCAGAAATACACTCAGGGGTTCTGTTTGTTTCTTCAAGGATAACATGTTCAGCACACTCGGAAGCGTTCTCATAAGCGATCCTGTGGATGCTTGTTGCAGCGAACTGCTTGTTCGCCACGGTATTCCGGTCACCACTAAATACAAGCTATCAAAGGAGGAACTAATAAAAGAGCTTCAGGTATACACAATCTTTCATTAATCGAAACTTTCTTTCTCTTGTTTTCTGTACATAGACGCGATGAAATTGTCACGATCGATCTATATACTTACTTTCTACTTACACTAATGCGTATAAATATTTAGCATCTGGTGCAATTCGATCAAAAAGTTGATATTTTCGACATAAGGTTACGAATACAGTCAAACACTCGTAACCCCGTTTTGTGAATGTATTACGTGCGTTATATGAGGCATTAACAATTTTCTTAGCACTGTTATAAGGCAACTGTTCGCAGAACCAATTTTCATCCACCTTCGATTATATTATTGCTTTTTCGCAAATGCAAGTACACGGTAATGTACATTTCTATCTTGCTTCGAATGGAGAAACCGGTTTACGCCATTTCGATTTAGCGACGATTAGGCTTAGCTGTACTTTCCCCCTATGCTGCGTACACAGTCGACTGCGCACGTTGTAATATGGCGACGCATGCATAGAGATTTCTCCTGACTCAGGTTGTAACAAGATGCGTAAACTAGTATTGATTCTGCTTTTCCCAATTAAAATGTTCTGTCTAGTATGTCATCATTTTTCAACGTACACAAAATGGAAGAAATATGGTAAATATCAATATCTCAGTCACCTCACCGAGTTCGATGATTATTGAATACAACAACTCTTTTCTACACATGAAACCGCCGCTCGATCTTAGTTTCCGAGTTATTAATAAATAAACGACCGGATAAAATGACGCTTAATCCAAACCTGATCCTTGTGTTTTGTTTGTAGCTTATATAAACGGAAATTGAGCGAGGCGGCAAACGTGTCAGCTATGTTTGTTACCGTGTCACATATAGACACATTATTAGCACATTTTTTGTTAGATTTGAGTTAGATGCTATTTTATCCGCCCACCGTGTCGTGTTGTAACGGGTGTACAATTAATTATAGGCAAAATATATTATATTGGTACGGGCAGTTTTTCGCAAATATCTCGGGAACTAAGGCCAAGGGTCGGTTTCATGTGAAGAATAGAGTTGTTCAAAATGTTCATTTCTACAACATATTGAAAAATTCTTGAAATCGGAAAGGTGGGTTAGATAATTACCAAAAATATTTGTCCACTATTACTGTGTCGAACTTTTGATGGATTCTTCTCACATAAGGCATACATTTGAAAGGCAGTAGAACGGAAACAGAGATTAATCATATCATAGTTCACGTACAATTAATCTGGTGGAAGTAGTAACGTGTAAAATTCTCGTCACAATTAGATGCAGCTTATGTATTCCTTATTCGTCGATAGATTTACACAGGGTAATTCTCTTCAGAAGGTGTCAACGACTACACTCTAACCGATAACCGATATTACAAACACGATTGTTTATACGTGTAATTTGTCATTAAAGAGAGATATGGTTGCCGTGCCCCGGTTGTATCTAAACAAGGGTATAATATGCAACACGACTAACGAAATTGAATCATCTAGCAATAGCAAGAGAATCTTCCATCTTAATCAGCGAGCAAGGTCCCATACTGATGTAAAGAAGTTTCAAATAGGCGTAAAACGTGACATTAATGCCGAATTTTCAGTCTTAAGGATTGAGCATCATAATATGTTTATTGGTAGATTGCGAATGTTCATACATTTATGCGAAATTTAATAATAGTTCAACAGAGTTTAATAATAGCTTACATCATTATTAATAGCAATAGTATTGGAATATAGGTGTAAATTTCGACCAATCGCGGGGAGACGTACTCGCGAGGAGAGTCGTCAACGGGGGTCGTAAATCCCCGTTACGATTATAACAATCGACACCACGAATTGATCGATCCCCTGATTTCCGGTGGGATAATAAGGGGTGATTGATTTGGTATAACACTGGGATTCACAGTATTATAAAGTATATATTTCCAAGCACTTAGTTACAAAAGGATTTGCGTGAAGTATGCGACTCTCGCGCTATGTGTAGATTGTCTCGTTAGGCGTTAGCTGGTAGACCGTCGCGTTAGGCGTTAGGTGATAGACTGTCTCGTTAGGCGTTAGTTGGAAGACCGTCGCGTTAGGCGTTAACTGGTAGACTGTCGCGTTAGGCGTTAGTTTGGAAGACTGTTGCGTTAGGCGTTAAGTGGTAGACCGTTTGTCGCTCTTTTGTTTAATACGGAAGAAAGTTCGGTGTGGGTGTGCCCCTGTGCATAAAGAACGCGGATTCGTTGGTCCCACTTTCGTTAGGAAAAGTGAGGGTAACGAACCGCGGTGTCGATTGGTCATGCTGCACTACTGCTCGAAGGGATGAGTAGGGAGTCTTCTACCATCGTGGTGCGTAAATGACTGTGTGTATGAGAAAACCTAGCCTGTTTTATTACAGGGCTATTCGGGTTTTCCTAATGGGTGCATACCCGCTTTCTCCGCGTTTTAAAGGCGACTAATAAACCCAAGGACACCTCTAAAACCGACTGTGTTTCGAGCATATTTTGGCTTGCAATTCTTCAAGACAATCGGATTGAAGACATATGGCGAAACAATGCAGGGAAATGAAAGTTATGGTGGGTCCTTAGGTTTATTGAGGGTCGAAGTGCCGTTACGCAGGTCGGTTGTTGTCCGGTCGCGCGGGCTGGCGAGCAGATGTTTTAGGCGTCGTAACATCCTCCCCCCGTTGAGAGGGCACCGATCAAATTCTGGCTGTGGAGTCTGGTGTGTCGTTGGTGACCTCCTTCGCTCCGTGTGGGCGTTCGGCCTCGTCTGGATCTGGGTGGATGGGTAAGGGGACCAGTCTTTTGACGCCGCGGTCCAGGATGCTTGTTGCCGTCTGCACGGTAGCGGTCCGGATGATTCCGTCGGCTCCTGGATGGACCTTGATTACGCGGCCCAAAGGCCACTGCATAGAGGGCACGTTGTCCTCCCTGAGGATTACTACGGTGCCTTCATGAATGTTGTGTTTGCCCTTGTCCCATTTGCTGCGGCGGGTTAACTCGTTTAGGTATTCTCGATACCATCGGCTCCAGAAGTGCTGCTTAATCTGGTGAATGCGCTGCCAACTGGATAGCCGTCCTGATGGAACTGTCCTGAAATCACGCTCCCGTAAACTGGTTAGGGTATCACCGATTAGAAAATGACCGGGAGTGAGGACAGGGGGATCTTTCGGATCGGATGAGATGGGAGTCAGTGGGCGTGAATTGAGAATGGCCTCAATTTCGATCACAAGGGTGTTGAGGTGTTCAAAGGTCAGGAGCTCCGTGCCGACCACGCGGATGAGATGGCGTTTGAACGATTTAACTGCGGCTTCCCATAAGCCGCCAAAATGTGGTGAGTTCGGAGGATTAAAACGCCATTGTATTTGTCGGTCGGCGAGAAAATTCTGTACCCTATCCTGGTGGTCGTCGGACTGCAATAGGGTCCGGAGTTCTTGCAGCTCCCGATTAGCCCCGACGAAATTGGTGCCGTTGTCGGTGAGGATCGTTGCGCAGTATCCTCGCCGCGAGATGAAACGGCGTAGCGCGGCCAAGAAGGCGTCGGTGGTTAGGTCGCTGACTAACTCTATGTGGACCGCCTTTGTCGCCAGACAAACGAATATGGCGGCGTACGTCTTGATTTTACGTCGGTTGCGGTCCCTCCTCTCCTTGATGTAGAATGGGCCGCAGTAGTCGATTCCGACGTTCCTGAACGGCCGCGATTCGGTAATACGCGCCTCTGGCAAATCACCCATCAAGTATTCCACTGGTGGAGGGTTGGCTCTGCAGCAGCGGACGCACCTTCTGAGAGTGCGCCATACCTGGCTACGGCCGTCGATCGGTCAATAGCGCAGTCTCATCGCGTATAGGGTAGCTTGGGTCCCTGTGTGATGATTGTTCCGGTGCTCTTGTTCTATAATTAGCTCTGTCACCGGGGATTTCGGTAGGATGATCGGGTGTTTTTGGCTGAAGGGTATGGCGGAGTTGGTTAGTCGCCCTCCTACCCGGAGTAACCCATCTTCGTCGAGGAAGGGGTTTAATGGCTGTAGTTTCCCTCCAACGTCCTCGCTTCGATTTTTTTGGAGGATCCGAATTTCAGGCGCGAAATGCTGGGATTGTAAGATTTTTATCAGCCTGTTGTGCGCTGCGGTCAGTTCGTCTGTGGTGAGATGGGCAGTTCGGTGTTGCTTATGTCTCCATCGAAGACACCGGGCGACGATTCTTATTAGTCTTGGCCAAGACGAGTAGCGATGGAGGAGAGTGTTGTCGTTAACACTCGTCCTCAGACAGATCGTCTTCTTTTGCTCCGGGAGGTCGACTACCGGTGTCGGGCTCCAAACCGGCCAATAGCTTTCGCTTTGCAGGAGCCACCTTGGCCCGTTTTTCCATATGGACGGACATAGGAATTCCTTGGGCGTCTGGCCTCGGGAGATGAGATCCGCTGGATTATCGTCGGTAGGCACATGACGCCAGTCGGAGATATTGGTCTTGGTCTGTATCTCAGCGACTCGATTCGCCACAAATGTTTTCAAGGTGTGCGGCGAAGACCTGATCCAATGGAGAACGATGGTGGAGTCAGTCCAGTAAACTATTCGCGATATCTTGGTCGTCAGGGCCTGTTGTATTGACGAAATCAAGGACGTCAAAATAAGTGCCCCGCTTAATTCGAGACGTGGTATGGAGAGCGATTTGAGCGGCGCTACCTTCGACCGCGCCGTGAGGAGTCGAGTCCAAATATTGTTCTTTCGGTCAGTCGTCCGCACGTAGACGCACGCCCCATATGCCCTTTCGCTAGCGTCACAGAATCCGTGGAGCTCAATTTTCGTCGCGGATTCTATGATGGTCTTCCGAGGGAACCTTACCGCATTTAACAACGGCAATTGGGTGTGGTATTTGATCCATGCTGTGTGTACGTCTGACGGAAGGGATTCGTCCCAATCTACCTTCAATGTCCAGACTTGTTGCAAAATCATTTTTGCTCGAACGATTACCGGCGCGAGCAATCCTAGTGGATCATATATTTGTGCGATGACTGAGCTGATTGATCGCTTTGTGATTCGGGAAGTGTCACTGTTCGTCTTGACCGAATATAGTATGGTATCGTCGGCTGAATCCCAAAAGACGCCGAGTGTTTTTAACGTGGATGACTCACCGAGATGTAATTTCTGCTTGGTGTCTTCCTCAGGTAGCCCTCTCAGCAGATCCCGATCGTTTGAGGCCCATTTGCGGATATTTAGACCGGCTAGCTTAAGTAATCTCGTGAGATCATTCCTGATTGATAGGGCTTCGTCCTTCGTATCGGCTCCGGTCAACGCATCGTCGACATAGAAGTCTCGCCGTAGGATCTGTGCTGCTCTCGGAAATCGAGGTCCCTCGTCCTCTGCCAACTGTTTGAGACATCGGATGGCCAGATACGGGGCTGCGGATAGACCGAACGTTACGGTGTTGAGTCGGTAAGTTTCGATCTCTCCGTTGTCGGCACGCCACAGAATCTTTTGGTAGGGACGATCTTCTGGACGTAGGAGGAATTGGCGGTACATCTTCTCGATGTCGCCGGTAAGGACATATTGAAATGACCGGAATCTCAATAGGATGTTCCTCAGGTCTTCTTGTAATTTCGGACCCGTATGAAGGGCGTCGTTTAGAGACACTCCCGTGGTACTTGAAGCTGAGCCGTCGAACACAACCCGTAGCTTGGTGGTGTCGCTCGATTCCTTGGTCACGCCGTGATGTGGTAAATAATATCCGTGGTCGGTGGCGTGATCCGTGTTGATCTTTGTCATGTGACCCAAGTCTAAATATTCTTGAATCACAGCACTATACGCGGTTTCATATTGTTTGTCGCGTTGGAATCGGCGATGAAGAGAGGCGAGCCTGCTCATTGCAGTGGCCTTCGATGACCCTAGTGAGGAAAGCTTTTCGTTGAACGGTAATGCAACGATGTATCTGCCTTCCTTGGTTCGTCGGACATGGTTTCGGAAATGTTCTTCACATAGTCGTTCCGATTCCGAAAGATGAGTAGTGGCCTGTCCCTCGTCGATCTCCCAAAACCGTGCGAGGTCCTCTTGCAGAGCCGTTGTGGTTGCGTGGAACGTATTTATCGCGGTTTGGGACGTGGGACTCCCCCCGATTACCCAGCCGAAGCGTGTTTTTTGTAGACGTAGTTCAGGTTCGCCTGGTTGTGCCAGATTGACCTGCCCGATGCACAGCGACGCGAATGTTGATCCGGTACTAAGTAAAACATCGATCGGGGCTGGGCAATGGAATTGTGGATCGGCTAGATGAATATTTCTGGGTAATCCCAGACTCGAGGGATCGATGGGCTCGCTTGGTACGAGGATCGATATGGCCGGGATAACAAGAAATCTCAATGTCTTCTTGTACTCGCCGTCCGTCGACGTGATGGTGGCCGTGGTGTAACGTTTTGCCGTGGTGCTCAAATTGTCGAGGGCTCCGATCTGGATCGCACATCTCCTTTGCCTTATACCGAGGGAGTTCGCGAGCCTGTCGGTCATGAAGTTCATGCTCGACCCAGTGTCGAGTAAGGCTCGGGCTCGGATTGGTTGTGCCTGTTTGTTCAAAACCTTGATCTGTGCTGTGGCCAACAGATCATGATGCAGAGGGGTGTGGGGAGATGTGTTTGTTAGTCCGATCCCCCTTGCTGTCGTAGTCTCGGACAGTCAGTTTTGCCCCGGTTGGGACTTGGATGAAGAGGTTGGGGTGGTGTTCCGGATCCGGGCTGAGCGTGACTCGTACGAGGAATGCTCTTTCGTACCTCTTGGAACCGAAGATGTATGCTTCCGTGAAGTATCGGATGTTCGCCTCGATTTGTGGGACGACCGCGACTTCGATGATCCCGATGGGGATTGTTCGGTGGAGGCTCGCTTGTGTGATGAACGACTGCCCGACGATCGACCGCTCGGTGCGCGACTGCCCGACGACCGACCGCTCGATGCGCGACTGTCCGACGACCGACTGCTCGGCGACCAACCGCTTGCCGACCGACCGCTCGACGATCGACCGCTCGACGATCGACCGCTCGAAGATCGACCGCTCGACGACCATGAATCTACCTGGGTTTTTTCGCGGTGTAGATACGTATGGTGTCGGTGACCGCAGATACGACACGAACCCGATGTACACTGTGTCGGCGAATGTCCTGTGCCTAGGCAATTTATGCACAACGATGCCTTCTTCACGATTTGAAAACGTTTGGTCGCTGATTTGGCCTTGAATATTTTGCAGTGTCTGATCTCGTGATGTCCGTTGCAGGTCGGACACACCACCGTTCTGCTGGTTGTAGCAAGGGTTCGCCCATGCGGTATGGTTGTTCGCTGACTGCGGTGTTTGTGTGTTGACCCTTTTGATTCCTTCTCTTTAGAGAGGAATTGAGTCCCGTTCGCCCGTGTTTTGAGAAAGTCTATCAGATGCTGATAGGATGGCACCTTTTGGCGGGGCAGTGTGCGTTGCCATTTACGCAGGCTGGACGCGGGCAACTTCGACGCGATCAATTCGATCATCGCTATGTTTGAAGTGACGGGCTCCTTTAGATGTTCGAGCGCCTTTAGATTTACGCTGATGGTTTCCAGCAAATCCTCCAGGGCCTCTGGAGTTTCCTTTTTTATTTCCGGATAATTGCGCATCAGATTCCAATGGCGCATGCAGATTTGGAGGGGGCAATTGAACTTGTCCTTCAGTGTATCAAGCGCGATGGAATAGTTGGCCTCTGTGAGTTCTAATGACTGGATACTCTGTGCGGCCCGTCCAGTTATAGATGAGCGTAGATGCTGGAACTTTTGGACATTCGTCAAACCTTCGTTACGGTCCACTATGGATGTGAACGTGTCGTAGAAATAGGTCCAATTCTCGAGGGCACCGTCGAATTGGGGCACGCGGACCTCTGGAACGGTGGTCGGCTCTGGTTTCCGGCACGTCTCACCTCTTGTTGTAGTCGACGGGGTTGTTGCTGATATTTGTTCAAAGAGCTCTCGGAACCGCATGTCAAGCTCCCGATGCTCTTGCGATAACGAATCTACTCGTGCATCTTCCCCCTCATCTACCACACCTAACTCTTCTTGTACCTCGAGTATCCTCTTCCAAAGCTCATCGAACGAGCTGCGGCAAGATGCTAGGAAGATTCTGTTTGCCTTCCCAGACGCTTCGTACTCATCGAGTTCGCGCCTTATGGTTGCAAGTCGACGGGCTAGGACGCCTCGTCTCCGCCGTAACGTGCTGATTGATTCAGCTTGGGCCATGTTTGATTTTGATAATGAACGCCCTTACCTTGATCAAATGGACGTTGATCTGGGATTCTGTTGCTAATCTTTACGATGCGGCGTGGGCTCGTGTAGATGCTGCGCGACGGAGGTGCTTCTCTCCGATGGCGGTTCCCTTGCTCAGTTGACTAAGTGGTTGGAACTTGGATCTCACACGACACTGTATAGTCACTGGTCAGTGCACTTTTTGGTGGCACGAGATCCGGCTCGAAGGACCATGTAAATTTCGACCAATCGCGGGGAGACGTACTCGCGAGGAGAGTCGTCAACGGGGGTCGTAAATCCCCGTTACGATTATAACAATCGACACCACGAATTGATCGATCCCCTGATTTCCGGTGGGATAATAAGGGGTGATTGATTTGGTATAACACTGGGATTCACAGTATTATAAAGTATATATTTCCAAGCACTTAGTTACAAAAGGATTTGCGTGAAGTATGCGACTCTCGCGCTATGTGTAGATTGTCTCGTTAGGCGTTAGCTGGTAGACCGTCGCGTTAGGCGTTAGGTGATAGACTGTCTCGTTAGGCGTTAGTTGGAAGACCGTCGCGTTAGGCGTTAACTGGTAGACTGTCGCGTTAGGCGTTAGTTTGGAAGACTGTTGCGTTAGGCGTTAAGTGGTAGACCGTTTGTCGCTCTTTTGTTTAATACGGAAGAAAGTTCGGTGTGGGTGTGCCCCTGTGCATAAAGAACGCGGATTCGTTGGTCCCACTTTCGTTAGGAAAAGTGAGGGTAACGAACCGCGGTGTCGATTGGTCATGCTGCACTACTGCTCGAAGGGATGAGTAGGGAGTCTTCTACCATCGTGGTGCGTAAATGACTGTGTGTATGAGAAAACCTAGCCTGTTTTATTACAGGGCTATTCGGGTTTTCCTAATGGGTGCATACCCGCTTTCTCCGCGTTTTAAAGGCGACTAATAAACCCAAGGACACCTCTAAAACCGACTGTGTTTCGAGCATATTTTGGCTTGCAATTCTTCAAGACAATCGGATTGAAGACATATGGCGAAACAATGCAGGGAAATGAAAGTTATGGTGGGTCCTTAGGTTTATTGAGGGTCGAAGTGCCGTTACGCAGGTCGGTTGTTGTCCGGTCGCGCGGGCTGGCGAGCAGATGTTTTAGGCGTCGTAACAATAGGTATCAGATTACAAACTACGATGGAACTTCATTTATCCGAACTCGCCCGGGAAACAAACATTCATATTCACAGCTAGAGTACGTAAAATCCGAGTTCACGTTCAAATAACTGAATTTAATCGCCGAGAGTTGATATAACCCAGATATATCCATCGCTTTTCCAGAAGAACGATTTTCCCAAGTAATTGGTTTTTTCGTACAGAAACCTTGTGACTACTTTTTCAAAAACTCCATAGCATTATATGCAATGGAAAAAAATTATGATTGATTTTAATCCCCAAATGAAAGAAAAGTGAAGTTATTGTTTTATCTAAGTTAATGAAGCCATAAGTAGTGTTTGTAAAGTTTCGTTTCACTGCACTGATTGTGAGTTCCACTTTACGCGGTTTCATGAAACGTCGATGTTATCGAACTATCGCAGACGTATTTCAGCGTGTATAAACCGCTTTATTCCCGTTCTCGCGTCCCTCTTTCTTTTCTTTGATCTCGATCAATTGCCGCGTACATCGAAGTCGGTGTAACCGGCTAGATCCAGTTCGGTCGACAAACGTGAATACCGGTTTAGCTACATGGGTCGTTGTACTTATCTGTGTCGGCCGAGTCCTCTCTCCTATTGTGCGCCCGTAGACATACAATTTCCGCGATAGCTCCCGACAGGCCATTATCAATGGCGAATCCCCAAGAGCAACAAAATATAAAAATGCCACATTCTCGACAACTTGCTAATGAATTTAATTAATTTAATTACATAACGCGAATTAGATTATTTAAGTTATGGTATCAAAGATATTAAAGTATAAATTACAAGCAAATTTAGATCTCGTAGAGGAAGGTTGAAAAACATACTTGCGAAAGGCACCTGAATCCGCCACTGCTTATCATTATCAGGACGAGCGTGAAGAGCGCATTTACAGTGGTTCGCGCAAATATTCGAACGCTTGTCACACAATTTTTTTTTCATCGATATATCGTGTGCATTATGGAAAATTTTTTGAAATCTCGTTAGCGCTATAACGAGACACGACTGTCGTGATTATAACAGCATAGCTGAATACGCATAACACCAATTCTTGGGAAATTAGGAAAAGTTTGAAAATGCCAATTTTCTTATCGAAATTATTAAATGATGACATTTACGTTTTTACAGTAGAAGACAGGTACAGTCTGTCGTGTTTATTAATTTTCTCAGATTTTTCGAAATAGTAGCTTTTAGCTCTCCACATATATTTATTTATATATATATTTATACATATTTATATATATATGTCGGAGAAGAGTCAGGAACAAGGTTGTGGGCGTTTGATAGACCTCCCTTGGAGTTGGCCATCGTTGTGTGATAACGAAGACGCGGCCTGATGCTACGAGTAGGGACACTACTGACTCGACAATCAACAGCGGTGATGGGGCACTTGCGATGTGAGCGACGTTGGTCTTAGGTCCGGTAACGAATCCGCGGTCAACGGGAGGAGAGATAGACTGACGCTGACTCGAACGTGTACTACTCGCGGATTAAGCGGTGTTGGTCCCTTCGTCGATGAGATCTCCCGAAGGAATGAATGTTCGTCCCAACGTCACCACCGAGACAACCTCTGGTAGTGTATCTACGTACGCCAGCTCCTCCGATCGGCGTCGCTGTCGATTGGTCGATTTGGGACAAAAGCTGCCTGTCCGTTTGCAAAAATCTTAATTGCCGAAAACCCAGGTTTTATAGCGGGTCTCCAAGCTGGCTGGGCTTGTGCTGTGTACGTGCCTCCACATTTGGTATTCATTGTCCGAAGGGACCTCTATGGGTGTTTCTTTTAATGAGGGTCATACTGTAACTCCGCGCCTTTGTTGGACGGAACGCCCGTCCCGTTGACCGCGGCTACGTTCGGCGACTGGTGGTCGCCTTAAGCCCAAGTTTATTATCACAAATCGGAAACAAGTACAATTGGGCAGGATGACGGCAAATTGTTTAATTACGACTGTAAACTTTAATTGCAATTTTACGGATTTTCCCGAAGTTCCAGAGGGACGGCTTCGGCGTCCTTTCATCTCCGACATATACATATATTTATTCATATATTTATATAATTAATGTAACGTGCATATCGTACGAGTATTATATGCAATTCTAAATAGTTCTATTTTTATTAAACGAGTGAATATACTTTTTGCTAATCTTTATCGCTGTCTGATTTTATAATGCGTGCCATGTATCTAACGTGCGATAAACAATAGGTTATCGCAACGATATATGAGCATGTAAAATGCCCTTTTATTCTCGAGCAGCCAATTGAGTTTGATATGTACTCTGTATGGAAATTGTAGATTTTGCTGTGAATATATCGGCATCTCGCTTGAAATTGTACTATATTGTTACTTTTCTTGAAATAACGATTTATTCTTACCGGGTCCTACCAAATATTTCAGGCAGTGCTACACTTGGCAGAAATAATGAATTCAGAAAGCAATATAAACTCGCGTTACTTGAAAAAACAAGATAATAATACATGGCTGCACGAGAATAAAAAGAACACTTTGATGCGAATGTGCAAACGGCAGTCGCGCTACCTATCGAGTGTTGCTGGCATATCGTTACGATAATTCGTTATTCGTCGCATGCTACATACACGCTACGCACACGTTATGAGGTATACACGATACTCAGCTAAATCTTCACCGTTGAGCTAATAGTTGAGATCGACAGCGATTAGTAAAAGGTAGAACAGTTTAAAATTCATTCGTTTAATAAAAATAAAGCTACTTAGAATTGCATGCGATGATAATACTCAGACGATGTGCACGTTATATCAGTTATATAAATCTGTACATAGGTCACTGTTACATGCCCGGGTAATTCTTTTTTTTTTTTTTATGTATAACGCAGCATTTCGAAAAATCTGAAAAAATTATCAGTTAATAAACATGATAGGCAGTTTCTACTGTAAAAACGTAAGTGTCGTAATTTAATAACTTGAAGAAAAAATTTTCAGACGCAAGGTCTTGAAAAATTGCCAGATATTTACAGATAAGTAACCGCCATACAGTATGTTACGTCGCGTAACACTCTACCTAGCCGAGGCCACACACCGCAGGCAATATGGCAACCAGATGTCTTCGGATACTCGCAACGTATCTTCCATGATGTCAAGGACCTTCCATAAATCACATAGATTTCCTAGAAAAGGTCCTTCAAACGAAACAAACATCTGGTTCGGAGGAATTTCTAGAGACTATTGTCTACCACGGCTTAACAAGGGAAAGTCAGTTTTTGTCACGTACGCTGCAACTTTCCTCCCACTAACAACTTTCTCTCGAGGGCGGTTAAGACCCTTCGTTTAACCAATTAAAAACGAAGCCTATTCCCTCACTCTCCTAAATAACATCGGCACCAACAAATCCGATGGTCCCGTGCGCTAGACACACTCATCCTTAGCTCTCCTCCGAGACAGCATCGTCTTCCAAGTGTACTGTTTTTTGCATCCTTCGAACGGTCAACATCCTTCGAGCGGGTATACACACCCGCAGATCACTCAGTCACTCATCTCGTACATACGCACCAGTGTAACTATCCTCGATATAAGTTGTGGAATAAACGGTGAAATATAACTTACTACTGTGTCATATTCATATCAACCACCTCTGTTATCCTAAACGAAACAGGGGAACGACTACTTCGCGGCGTCGATTCACCGAATCGTAGCGAGAATTTACGCCTCTCGCTGACGCGTTTTCCTCGCGACCGCGTCTCTCCGCGAACGGTCGTAACACAGTAAAATAAATCATGTTTAGGTCAATAACTATCCTAATGATAGGACTAAAATTTTGTCGAAATGGGTTCCCTAGAAAGCTCCTCTCATCGACGTATCGTAAGTTTCATTTGATTTGCCGATGCTTTTATCGTGTTTATTAGAAATTACAAAACGTTTATTGCAAACATACACCTAGCGAACGATTGGCAATCGTAAACGCTAAAGATGGTCTCGCTATATATTGTGGCTTGTTGATGTAGTGACAACAATTAACCATGCAAGTATTTTGACGGTATTTACGACTTGTAACTTCTATTGTATACATTTTCAGATCCGTTCCAGGTTAGACCAACAGTTAAGGTAGCCGTGTCTCGTTACAGTGCTAATGAAATTTCAAAATGTTTTATATAATAATATAATACATAAAAAAATGTCTAAATGTATACTAATATTTTCGCCAGTCGCTGTAAGTAACGTACTATTCACATAATTATACGTATGAAACAGAATCACGAAGGATTGATCGTGCGATCGGAGACAAAGGTGGTCAACGATGTGTTTGCTAGTTGTCCAAAGCTCCGCGTGGTCGGCCGGGCTGGCACTGGCGTCGATAACATCGATCTTCAAGCTGCCACGAGAAAGGGAGTCATCGTGTTAAAGTATGTCTGCTTACTCTCTGTTACTCTTCTGTTACTGTAACTTCGTTAACTCTCACGATAATTGAACGACGAGAACAATTATTTCAACCACGAACGTTAGTTTTTGCATAATAACCTAGACAAATTAGCCACAAGAGGGATCACATTGTGCTAAAGATGGTACATACCTGAAATTTTATTGCTCGAATTTGTTAAAATCATGTTGAGGAACAAAAACAGAAAGCTTCGAACAAAGCTTGCAGATATTGGAAATATCTATCGGATGAAACCTAAGGTCGAGCAACGTGATGGGGAGTAGTAAATATGGTAACATGTATGAGGAATAGTAAATATTACTCAACACTGTAAATAACATTTTGCAAAAACTAATAAATATTTAACGACGAAATTTGGCACATTTTTTAAGAATGACGTAAGCTAGATTTTCACCAACTCTCAACTTCGTAGATTTAATTTTACAAGAATATTCTTTACATCTACGATATTATCTCTTTCATTCGAAAGTTTTTGCCACCTGATTATTACGTTCGTTGAAATATGAAAAAAACTGTTTTCAGCAACTTTGAAGATGCAGATAGCCAAACCTGTACAAATGCAAAGTGGTAAACATATATAGGATTTACATTGTTGAACATGATTTTGGCAAATTCGTGCAATAAAATTTCAGGTGGCACATTATGTTGCATCAAAGGCTAATTTGTCTGGAAATATTAAATATTCCAAATAAATATTATAAATCGCTCGGTCAACGATGAATTAAATAAAATGCTAAGCAATTATGCATTTTTTTCAGTACACCCGGTGGAAACAGCATCAGCGCTTGCGAGTTGACGTGCGCGTTAATCTCTAGTCTGGCACGTAACGTTCCTCAGGCGGTTCAGTCGTTGAAAGAAGGACGATGGGACAGAAAATTGTATTCCGGTTTCGAGTTATCTGGAAAGACACTTGCGGTGCTCGGAATGGGTCGAATCGGTCGCGAAGTGACTCGGAGAATGCAAGCGTATGGCATGCGTGTGATCGCCTTTGATCCTTTACTCACGTGCGAAATCGCAAACCAGATTGGTGTGGAGAAGCTCACTTTAGATGAGATATGGCCCATAGCTGATTACATCACCGTACATACGCCGCTTATTCCTCAGACAAGAAGTACTTTGAAATTTTTCTCAGTTATTTTCATTACAGTATCGGAACGAAATATTTGGAAGAAATAACCTATTCGCGTTCTATTAACTAATTTACAAATAGATACACCTTGTTTCAGATCTGATTAACGCTACGACGTTGGCAAAGTGTAAAAAGGGAATACGTATTATAAACGTGGCTCGCGGTGGTATCGTGGACGAAGAAGCATTACTGAATGCATTGAAGTCGGATCACTGCGCTGGAGCAGCTTTGGACGTCTTTATTGAAGAACCACCGAAAAACCCTGTCACTCTTGAATTAATCGCACATCCCAAGGTCATCGCTACTCCTCATTTAGGTAATAACCTTTTTCAATGATATTTTTCAAATAACTGTTATCTTTTATCTTTACCAGTAACTTCGTTGTAATTCAATGTTGACTTACAGGAGCAAGTACCGAGGAAGCTCAGCAGCGAGTGGCCGAAGAGATAGCCCAGCAATTTCTAGCATTGTCTGGTAAATCGACAGAATATGCAGTTACCGGAATCGTAAATGCACCAATGTTGCACGCTGCCATGTCAGACGAGAACGCATCGTGGATCGAACTATCGAAAAAGTTGGGTCAATTGATCGGTCGGTTCTTGAAAGGGAAACTGAATGTAATTGTACATAGCCAAACAGTTGGTAATGTCAGCATGCGAGAAAAAGTATTCGTCCACACAGCCGTTCTCGTTGGAATTTTATCAGGGCAAACGAAGAACGGTTTGAACTTGATAAGTGCGCCTATATTAGCTGAGGACATAGGCATTGATGTTAAAGGAAACCACAAAGAATCGACTGATGGGGAAGCAATCGTTGTTGAAGCTGAAGGTCATCAGATCAAAGGTAAGATGAGAATAAAACACTTTTTATCAATGTATTATCATTCTTGACGTTCTCAGTATATTTATTTCGATCGTTTTGGTCTATTTCTCTCTCAATTTTATCCAGGAACGGTCCGTAACAATGAACCACTGTTGCTCTCGCTGAATGATGCACAATTCGGCAATGGAATCGCTCTAGGGAACTACGTCTCCTTGTATCAAACTAACAACGTCCAAGATCTGGCGAAAATTGTGAACGCTTTCTCTACAAAAGGCATCAACGTTTGCAACTTGAACGCCAGCGGAAGCTGGATGGTGATTCAAACCGATCAAGAAGTTTCCGTACGTGTTGACAGCATCGAATCCTTCTGAAGCCCATGTTGTTCAATTAAGAGAAAAGCGCAGTATTTTAAAACTCGGTATGACTCAGTTTCACGCAAATCGAGTTACATTTTTGTTACATCAATATAGATTAATTATATCTATGCAGATATAAGGGTAATACAATGTTCGACTCTGTTCGCATACGTATTATTTATTGCTCCAATCGAAAATGTAGGAAAAAGAAACACATGAGTTGTGTTTCTGGTGAATACACCTGTACTATGATCACATGTAATTAAAAATCTTTATAAATCTTAAATACGTACACATGTATTGAAAACTAAAAATATACAAAAATATATATATATATATATATATATGTATGCGTGCGTACGTGCATGTGTGTATGTGTATACGTTATATGTATACGCACAAGTATTTATATTTTTATATTGCTAGTACTCGTTAATAAAATATTACATGTATCACAAAATTATCAGCATTTACAACAATCTCCGCGCGCATTATTTCTCATGGGATAAATACAATACATTCACATACACATGGGCCAAGAAGGCATGAGAAATGTATATACCTTAGAAAATACAGTCATTGACAATTCTACACCAGTAAACTAAAAAATTATTTACGCGTCCGTTTGCTAACTAAGCCAACTAAATACTTTCTCCAATAATCTATGAATTTTCATTGCATTTGAAACATACTAAAATATAATCATAGAAAATGTAAATTTATATTCTTTCGTAGCTATCTAGACGACAACAGTTAAAAGTGAAGGTGATTCCATCCTGTAAATATAATATTAAATTGTTTGCAAGGGTAAACAAATGGAGAAAAACCTAAATTGTGTCTTAATTAACTTACTTTAACGAGTGAAGGAAGGCTTTGCCAGAAGCTATGATTGGGCATCATTTCCCAACCTGTTGCACCCCTCAAGAACTTCAAAGTTAGTGCTCCACCAATAAAGTATATTCCAGAAATCACAAAGAGATAAATAAGTAATGTAGAACCAATGGAAAGGCCCTTAGAGTGCATCAATGTTTTACAAGCATAAGTAGACGTTAAGAGTAGATGCTGAAACAAAAACGCAAGAGTTTAAGAGAATTAGGAGAAACACCTGTCTATTCCTTTTAAAAAATTTGAAACTTACATATTCATTAGGAGTTTTATTGAGAGATTCCACGTACAAGTGTGTTTCACATGAACTACAACATGACAGGGCTATTGTTGTTGTATAGTTCTCATGATGAAACATGAAAACAGGTGGTTTCGATTCGTCACTCTCTATAATTATCTTTGTTTCCTCTGCTTTACCCAGCACAAAAGTATTGTTGTTGCATGTGGCGCACAACTGGAATCATGATAGTAGTAGTGTGTCATTACATATTACAGTACCAATGAATTTTCACAATGTTTTGTACAATATGTTCATAAAAGCTTTCTAAAAATATTCAAATACTATCGTGAATCGTTGTACGTTGAATGACATCGATAATAGAATTAGAGCAAACGAGAAAATTCCATAGCATATTCATTAAACATTTCCTTACAGAAGCCCCATCTCCTTTGTAACATTCGCTCATTTGATCGTTCGACAGTCGCTTATTTGTACAAGGATGGAAGAAAAAAGCGCAATTCTGTTCGGTACTATTTATAGACCTAAAAGAAAAAATTTCTTTTCGGATAAAAGTTAACGAGCAAAATATGAAGAGGTTAGGATATTCAATCCACCGACCTTGAATTAACCAGCGGCATCAAACTGTACCCTTGCCAGTTTGGAAACATGCACGAGCAACTCGTTAATTGTTTACATTCTGAAGAAGTTTGCTCGCAAAAAATTATTAAAAGTGATGCAAACACAAACAAAATCTCATTTTTCTTGATCATTTTTGACAAGACTGATCTACGCGTAACTGCACTGCTATTAGTCAAAACATTGCCACACTCGGTGTCACTAACACTAACCTCTTCGTTTTATGCAATAATACAAAACGTATTTTAAACAAAATAAATGATTCCGTGTATCATCCGATCGATTAATCTAGGAACAATTTGAATAAAGGCGCGACGGGAAACTATTAATTTTCATACACAATTCCAAAATTATCTTTTCTCTTGGTGACATGTTCATAATTAGCGATTATTTCCGCACTATACAACGATCATGATTATTTCGTTACAGGATTTCAAGGTCATCAATATTTTTTTAAATTGTACCCTATATTTTCCAATATGTTTATATATTGTGAAGACACAAATTCAACAACCTTAATAACCCTAATAATGATCAATAGATACGTGGTAAAATTAAAAAAGGAATACAGCGAGGAATTAATTGAAATTAGTTTTATTTCTGTGATTCTGAAGGAGAGATTAGTAGGGATATCGTCAAGCGAAATCCTGTCAAAAAATGTACACTGAGGATAAGGACCTCTCGTGGTGAACGGCTGCATTATCAGCACACCTCGTCTCCAGCGCTCTTGGTGGGAGAAATGCGCATAGGTTAGGTAAGAGGAGAAATGTGTGATCGTGCAATCCTAACAAGATTAGGGTATACTGTGCGACGAAGAAAGATATATAAATTAGTTCCATTTTTTCACTGCTTCTTTTGCAATCGTATATCATCCTAATTAGATTCTGAACTTTGTTCCTATATTCCATTTAAACATCGAAAGAGATAAATAAACATTTGCAAATTCTGTTCAGTAAATAAAACCACTAACGTGATACCTGTTGATTAATTTCAGCAATTTCTGTGGAGTCAAATAAATTTATTTTTTATTAATATTATTCAGAAAAGGTTATAATATTCTTAGATTTAATTTATTACATTATAAGATAGGTTAAACTAATATTATCTTCTGTCTGTTACAGGATTGCTTTTGGCGCAACATCAGGAATCCTCAACCTTTCTGAGAATTTCAAAGGGATTCACTTACGTCTTATTGTTACGTTCTATTTAGTTACCGACGAGAAGGTAGCGTTAACTGACGTTTAATGCAACTGGCAATAAGTTCCAACTTTCGGCTAACTTGCTATGTGCAGGAACACTGGCACGAGAGAGGATTAAGGTTGTTCGAAAGTAAATTAACAATATGTAATGATTTATTCAAATCTTACTCGAATTCAATATTGACAATTGATTGACAGACTGACGGATATAAAATTCTTCGGTTGACAAAATGGTAATTCTTCGTATAACAAAATGATGATTCTTCGGTTGACAAAATGATAACTAACTCGTCGAATGGTAATTATTCGGTTGACGAGCGGTAATTAATTATTGATTTCTCTGAGTCACTACATTTATTTATATCTGTCAGAGATGAAAAAACGTCGGGGTCTTCCTTTTGAAAATGTTTGGGAAAATCCCCAACGTTTGTTCAAACTGCCGACTTTGTTTACAATTTAAATTGTCTTACTATCGTTATAAAAATATAGTTAGGTAAATATAAAAACATAGTTAGATAAGTTTTCGCAAGATATAGCTTTTAGCAGGTTTAACTGCCTTTCTCTTCAAATACTGTAAACACGATTTCAAATAAACGTTTTAAATTACCTTGATTTGAAAGAAATTATCAATTTTACTTTCGCGCTACGGACGTGCGGGACGCGGGACGTGACGCTTATACTATTTTATTCTTTTAATACCTACCAATATTTACCAATTTTCTCAAACTCTTCCGCCATTTTTGATAACTTAAACTAATGAGAGTTGGAAAGTATTTAAGGATATGGATAATGAGAAGGTTTTAAAATAACTAGTGATTAAACACTTTGTCCATTTGCAAAATAAGGTCGTTTTATTCAATCGAATGTGCAAGTTTACAATAATCGTACAACTTTATATACAATTCATAATTTTCTGTATAATAATTTGTGTAACTGAGTAATTTTATTCATAACGTTTCATCGTCATGGTATCCTCGAAGGAAAGTGTTAATTCTTTGTCTTTCAGGCGTTTCTTTTCGATGTGTAAGAATTCAAATTAAAGCTTAATTAAATTTCAAATCATATCGTAGGTAATTATAGATATCTCCGGACAGGGTTACGAATAAATAATTGGTATGTTCACATGTAGGACAACCTTTATTATTTAATACAGTACTAATTATAACATAATACTACGCATTATTACAATATTAGTATTATTATATTGGTTGTAATCTGAGATTTTCTTCTTAATGGTGTTTTTTGCGGCGTGGGTGCGTGCGTGCCGTTGCGTGCATGCGTGTACGCGCGCGCACTTGTGTGTACGTATCTATATATGATAGTTTTCATACAAATAAACAAATAAATACATACGTATGTATAAACTATATATATATACATATACATATACATATTTATTCGTTTATTCGTAATACCCCTACACTTAGTGCATTACATGTACACGTATGTATGTGTTTATATGTATACATATATGATATTTATTATACCCTTGTATTATTACGCGGTACATGAATTCATATCTTATCTCTTATAATCTTATAAATCTAATTCGAATACATATAGTGTATATAGATATATATATAGATATATATTTATATATCATCAGGATGGTATAAATAATATTGTATTTCATAAAAGCACTTTTTGTTGCTTATAATATTATTGTTTTTTTTTCTTCTTTAATTATCGCATCGCTTTTTCCCCCACATATTTCCCCTAACGCTCTTTCTTTCTTTCACTTCGTTTCTTTTTTTCTTCTACTATACGCGACATCCGTAAAGGAATTTTCTTGCTTTCTTTTTTACATTCTTAAAAGAGTTTTACGTCTCTCTTTTTTTCGGCTTTCTTACTAGCTTCGGAAGGAAAACTTAAGACACATTACGAACTACAGATATCGAGAATCTTCTTTTTTTCTTACATCTTCTTCCTCGTCTTCTCCTTTTTCTTTAAATACTAGACAATCGTTTTCGCGTTGTATGATCGCTCCTTTCTCATCGATCTCTTTTGAATATCGGTCGATATCACGCAAACCCCCGTTCCCGCCCCTGTCCCCACCCTCGCCCGAGATGTCGGTGAGAAATTCCTTTCGTGCAGTTCGCTAGTTCTAGCCGTTGATTTCTTTTTTTGCTTTTTAATTTTTTTGTTATTTTATTCTTCGTTCATTCGCTCGCACGCACACACACACAGACACACACACGTTACAGGCAGACGTGTGTGCGCGCGAGTCCAGCGCTATGCAAGTGTGGTACTTTGGAAGACTATCATATAACTCACAATGTTCTCCTAATCCATGACCATTTATTCTATTGCATTTTTAGAAACGACCGCATGCGTCATAGGAAAAGTTTGTTGCAATCGGACTGCGAATATTTATAGAAATTTGTATTTCTATAAGTAGAACGAAAGGAATCTTGATGAATGGAACTGTAGGCGAAAAATTGTTTCTATTGTGATATTGTTACACCGTAGTGTAATTTGTATTGTAACGATAACGTATCCGGCAGAGACAAGCAAGTTAAGTGACTATAAATAAGCGTGTCTGTTCGATGTTGGGTTGTTGGGACGTTTGAAATATGCGTTTCTCAGACACATGTTAAAAGATTTTCTGAATTTTATGAACTGTCAACTAACCAACTTGCCATACGGACACATGAAAATCCGCAGTCTAATTGCAACGTTTAATACGATAAAGGCGATAAAAGGAGGAAATGCGATAACGTTGTGAAGAGTAAACCTAAACACTATAGCGGAAAAAAGGAGAAGTGGTAGAGATAAAGAAGCGGTAAGAAGATACAAAATGGACGAAATAGATTTGCACAATAGAAGAAGTGATCAAAGAGGTTAGAAGAAAATTGTTTGCTACGTATGACATCCTTCCAGGACACTACACCGGCATAGTAACGAGTACAGAGTGTCCTACAAGGTATGGCATATGCGGCAAATGAAAGATAGGAAATACGGTTTAATTGAAACAAGAAATACGAGCTTATCGATGCCCTTACCTAACCTCTACTATTATTAGTTTACTTTATTTGCTTGCTCTTCTTTTTATCGAATCAGTTTTTAATTTGCAAAAGTTTTGCTCCATGTTCGAATGGCCCGGGAGAATTACACGCGTTTTCCAATAAGTTACGCAGTTCTTTCGTTTTCGTTTTATTTTACTTTTTTTTCATTATCTTTTTTCTAGCAATTAATTGTACCGCCATTAAAAAATATCTGATATTTGTCTCTTAATGATTTATAAACTTTAAACCAGAGAATGCTCGTGTCACTTTAGAGTTAGTTTATAGAAATTACGTTCGCATTTTTTTATATCCTTTGGATAGATATTAAACACTTTTTTTTGTTCTCTCAGATACATCATACCTTATGAAACACATTTATGCTTTCGCCCTTACCCGCTTCAATAAATATCTCCGTATGTGTTACTCCCTCGCAATCGTCCTCCTCAATTGTTATTTTTTTTTTATTTATTTTTCTTTTTTGTTTGGCTGGTCCACTAACATTCCTAGAAAAAATACTCTCTGCAGTCCTCTATGTTTATAAGCTAAGATTTTTTTTTTGTTCCTCTATTTTCTGTTTTTGGTTTCCCGTCGTTCTTCTATTTCGTTTTCCTTCGTTCCTTCGTCAAAACTGTCCATTCACTTATCCCTCGTTTTAACTTTATCTTTCCCCGATTTTTAATACTTTTAAGAACACCTTCTCCCCGTTCTCCGTCTTACGTACATATGAAACCTCGCAATAGGTTCGTGCAAGCTACTTGCAACCACTTCAAACAAAGAACATAACGCGATTACGGTACCTGAATTTTAATCGCTACCGTGCGATCGAATCACATTGATCGTTCGTATTTCCGCGATTTACACACGCGATACTGTGTATGTATATTGACGGTCATTATACATCGATACGGCGATTATACATCGTAATCGAGATACACGCGGTGAAAGGTTAACTAACCTCGTACACGATTTGTCGTTCGACTAGTTTGCAAGAAAGCGAAGGGAGAAAAGCTTACAACTGATGGTTAGTTTGATTATAATAAGATTACAAATTATCTAGTATCACAAACATCGTTATAGATCGCGAAAATGCCCGTGGATAAACGAATCGAGCCGATTGGAAGGAAATAATCCAATTCGTCAAATGAACTCCTGTTTATACAGGCCGTTCCAGAACCTGCGAGTATAGCTTCACTGGTGGAACACCCTGTATGTATGTTTATACGATATAAACGCGTAGCTTTCTCGTGTCGCGAGAGAGGAAGAAGGGAAGGAGGAAACATGAAATACAATATTTCTTCTATCGAGACGTTTTTATCTTGGAATCACACTCGCAGCTTACCCTTCGCGATGATTAATTACAGTTCCATTGCTTGAACGTTTAGATCGATCATTATACGGTAGAACTTCATTTATCTCAAAGAGATTTTAATTAATGCGACTCGTTAACTGGACTTTAGCTGCTTCAATTTACTTAGTCGAACCAGAGCTCCTGTTATGTGAACACAAAATAACAAGTAGTTGGTGAGCTCTTGGTGTTACGTCAACTACAATTATACATATAAACTGCTGCTTGTCCTCCAAGTGAGAATAAATGGAGTTCCACTGTATATTGATTTGATGAGTGGAGGATCAGTGTTATAAATATAATATGGAATAATCAGAAATGGTTCGATCAACCAAGAAAAGCCAGAGGAATTGAATCCTATAATACTCGTAAATCGTGGATAAAATAATATTTATTTATTACTTGTTACTTCAATGAAACTTTCCTTTTCTCAATGAAATGTACATTGCCGTTAAAATGTCAAAATCGTATTTGGACATTTGGTTATCTTTCACAAGTAAACTGTATTTTAATGATATTGAATTACCATATACATATGTATTTAAAGTTTATACTAGTAAAATTTACGTTTTACAAATTTATATGGAATTCTACAGCATAAAATCTGACCTCTGCTGTCAATATTTTCGTTCATCGCTGTACACGGAAACACCATATGTTACAGGAATATAATAATTTTCAAAGAGAATCGTATGAATTAAGGAAACTTGACACAATTAGCGAGTAAGATCCAATCAAATTGTAATAATTAAATAATTTAAGCGGGAATTATGTTTAATTGTATTCCTGTGATCATTCACAAACCTTGAATCCCTCAACCATCTATTAATACACGAACAATACGAAAGAGAGAATTTTAGAAAAAGAAAATACTTATCTTAATTAATATTCGACTAAGCGTTTAAAATATGTTAGAAAAAACTATAGAACATAGATTAATATTCTTCAGTGATAATCAAGATAAAGAGATCATTCTTCGTGTCTTTAATATTTTCAGATAATTTCTGACTTCAGAATAATATTTGAAAGAAAAGAGCGAATAAAGAAATAAAGGTAACCTGTCGTCGTAATAGTCTTTTGAAGTATCAAACCTTCTTTTTCCTTTTCAAACTCATTGGGATTCGTTGAAATATAAAAGTCGGGCAGTTAAACGAATGATTATTTTTATTCTATTTATCTCTAATCACGATCAGTATAATCGATATTAAAGCGATGATTGGAATTCTTAGACTTTAGAGTTCCGAACAAGCGAATGAAATGAAATTTCAAACAAGTATCAAGTACCCTGTACAATCGTTAGTCGTTAGTTACGTATAGATATTTAACGTTATCTCCAATGATACTGAAAGTCTTCTTTGATTCGTTAGCTTTCGAAAACGAATATATATTCGGTAAAATCACGAAACAAACATCAAGGATCTTCGAATTGGAAAAAACAACTCGTAGAATACACAGGATGAAACTGTAACTGTAGTAGTTATCAGGGAAAAAGATTGCCCCCCTTGTCGAGAGCTATGAAATTTAACAAGGGACACGATTCTACTAATCGAACTGTGGTTTTCACCTCTTCATCAGAGAAATGCTGTCAAGCAGGAAAGTCTAAAAAAATATTTATATTCGCAGTTTATTATTAATCTGCTCTCAGTCAGTCTCAAATTTTGGAGATGAATTATTACCTCCACGACTATGGAAAAATATAATTGTAAATTCAATGATAAGTTCTTATTGTAAGAAATGTTTTTTTCATAGCTAGACTGCGGATTTTGTTGTGTTTATAGGAAATTTGTAAGTGCAAAATTGCACAGAATAAAGGTGATATGAAAAAATATGTAAAATATCCAAAGTATAATACTTTCTATGATACTTGATAGGTAAAATAATCTTCTACCGAGATTCTAATTTTTTTGGTTATATTCCCAAAATTGTGAATTTACGTAAAAATCCGCTATCTACTTATAGCCTTTTAATTGTTACGTAGTTTGATAATGACACACGGGTAAAAAAATTAAAAAAGTCAAATTTTTCATCGACACCTTCGATACGTCAACTGTATGCTTCATAGAAAGAGCGTCTTTTTAGTTAAAAAAATAATGCATTCAGTCGATATTACGGCACTTCCGATGATTTTTCTATTATGTTCTAGTTTGATCTCGCGTGTGATTGTATTTAGAAATCGATAGTTCAATTGAGATACAGTTTTCGTTGAAACAAATTTCACACTCTTCCAAGAAGACGAGAATTTATTCGTTGGAAATAAGTATCATGGTAATTGTACTATTATCATAGCAAACGTACAATATTACTATATTAAAATTGAGTACACAGCTGTTCATAAATGTTAAGACATTTACAGAATATCAGATAAATATAGAAAGTTATTATTAAGAAATTATTGATTTTTCATGTTCAATTAATTAATTATGTAACTAATACTATTATATTATTAATCGATGAAACAATAAATGTATTCCTTTCAAGTAAAACTGATCTTGAATTTTAGAGAATTACATGTTTCCTGTCATTATTATTGCTTGTGCATTTCGAGATACCTAACCTCCTAAAATGAACTATTTACGCTAGTTTGATGTCTTTTCGAAATTCCAAGATATCACACGATTTACGTCGATCGTAAATAAAAGTCACGACAAGTAGAAAAAACGTTTGCCGTTTTCTTCTTTTGATTATTATTGTTCCCTGCTATATTGGCACTTGATATATAGTCACAATAAAGAGTGTAAAATCACAGAAGGAAACAAATCGCGGGACAATGCGTTGTGATGAAGATCGTAAGGACGGTTCAACAGTTTGGGAAGAATTGAAATTTATGATGGATTAAGTTGAATCGTGTCCCTTGCCATTCTTTTAATACCTTACTTTGTATTGAAACACACAGAGCAAATATACGTTTCTTTGATATTTTTCCCTCGATGTTGGCAAAGCAAAATCTTCCTTGTTATTTTACGTTCTGATTGTTGCTCAAATGACGCCAAGTTACAATGAATGCTACCCACTTGGAAAAAATATTTAAATAGTATCGATTCTTTATGATTTTTCTAAAGTAAGGCCTAACGGTGTAGGTACAGTGGTCACAGACGCGCACACACTTTCAAATACCGTTTCACAAGCGGCATTTCGCCTCGTTTTCTCCTTTCTTTTTTAAATCGTTAACCGATTATTCTCGAGTATTTCTGCATCGAATAATATTTTAAGTTACCTTCAAGTCACCGACGATCATTTCACAACATTTTCGATAATTTCGACGATGCTTTCATCGATATCGAATTTTTTCGGCACTCTGTCTAGTCACGCGTTTAAATCATCGATGATATTTTCCATCAATACATTCATTTCTTTATGTAAAAAGTGATGAAAATGATAAAATATTATTATATCACACTTATACTGTCATGCCTCGTTTAAGTTATACTAAGTTACTAACTTTATATCGTGACTTTATATTGTTAGTACAATATATATATTGAATTCTTAGATAATTATTATTATATATACTAAAGAATTATTATTAGAGGTATATACTATAATAAAGCTACTTGAATTGAAGCAACTTGAGACCACTTCATCAGTGTACTTATTATTTACTTAACTTGAAATATTCCTTCAAATTTATGTGCTTACACTCATTAGTCAAACAATGGCTAAATGTTATTTTTGTAACTTTCCATTCTTAGACCTTCAGATCCTTCTTTAATGATTTTGATGTTCTCTTAACATAGGACTGAATTATTCTGAGGACATTTTGAAATATATGTGATATATTTGAAAATAATGCTACACTAGAAAAATGAATTAGACAAAATTAATATAAATTAAGAAAAATCGAAATAGGACAATGATGATGATGACAAACCTATATTCATAAATATGAATTAAATGTCGATGATTTGAACGCGTGAGTATGTACGCAAGGTTAACTTGCTTAAGCTGTCGATGAAATGATTGTCTGTAATCTAGAGGTAACCTAAATAATATACGCACATAATTGATCGCGTTGTATCGGTGAAAACGCGTCTTTTTAGGCTTCGATTTCTAATTCGTCATTCGTGGAGTTGCTTGAAACGTAGCAAGGCTACAACAAAGCTTCGTACCATTTCATCTCTCTCTCTCTCTCTCGATTCCATTTTAGAATTGTCTCTAATCGATAAATCACATCTCTCGTCTCTTCGATTTGACAGTTTCTCTTAAGAGTATTTCTCTAAATAGAAATCTCTCGTGATCTCTTAAAACTAATCTGCCTGTTTAAATCTTATTCGCCTTATTTTAAATTTACCGCGATTTTATACATATTTTTTGTCAATTTTTCATTTTTTTTTTTTCAACGTAAGTAAATACTCTTGATTTACCATTTACGACATCCCACGATTACAATCTACGGTTCGTTATACTATAACCTATGTTTCATAACTTCCAAGCGCGGTAAATTTCGATTTACGAACGTAATATTTTTTTTCTCAAGAACATCTTTTTGGTGTCCCACCGAATGAAAGTCTCCTTTTACTTTGTTTTCAAGAGCGAGCAAGACTAGAATCTCTTATTAATATCACTGTTTATGTCTAACTAAAAAAAGAAAAGAAAATTTAAAATTAATCGAAGAAAAGGAGGAATAACTATTAAATCTCATATCAAGTTTCTTGATTATATGTACCTTGCTTATTTCTTTTTTATCCATTATCGAAAAGCTTTTAAGAAACACTTCTCAGGGATTTTCCATCAAACGGTGACAATGACGTTACGTCCTACTTTGGAAACATTTTTGTTTTAATAAAAAGGGATGTAAATAATGAAAATAGTTCATAATTGTACCCGTTTTTGTCGTTCCTAGGCCGTTTTTATACCGGTAATTGGAACATAAACTGATTTGCATTAGTAGAATAAATTTTTGAACCCTAGAAAATAATACTATAAAAAAAATTTTCAATATTCCAATGATTAAACAGAAACGATGTTGATTCGCGAAATTCACTGGATAGCAAATAAATGAGAGAAATGAAATGTAAAGATTATTATACATGTACATATGTGATGATAAACTTTGAAAAATTTACACACTAGTAACGAAGCAGCTTTTAATAGTCGCTAGTATCGATTGATATATCATTTATCGCTAAATCTAGGGATATTCATTTCTTTTATGTTGCACCATTATATGAATGTACAGTATTACTACACTTTCCATTCGTACTTGTGTATTTCATCTTTGCGATTAAGTACACCGATTAAAATACTTTGTTGAAATACTTTTAACGGGAATATAGTTCGACGAAAAGAGAAATATATGCGTAGAGGGCACAAGTATAGTTATTTTTGTCTGCTATACTTCACGTAGCCTGTTTTTCCCCATTTCCTATTGCGCTTTTTTTGAGCAAATAATATCATGTTATAAATTATTCTTGATATTTCCTTTCTTCTCTAAACTATCAAGGAAACGATGAATATTTTCAAGGAACAAAATAAAAGAAGAATGAAAGAGAATATTCGGAGAGACGATGATATGGAACACTCTTAAATACATGTAATACTTCGGAAATCTCGGAAATAAGGTAATTATCGTAAGCGTTCAATTCGATTTTGAACATCATGGCGACGATAAGTCTTCTCTTATTTCATTTTCCCCGATCTTTCCAAACAAATAGATACGAGACTCGCTTTTATAAATACGGAGTCGTTAGATTATCACCAAATAGTTGCACATTATTATACACCGGTTTAGTCTTACACGCGTTCATCTCGACTTTTTCTAATGAAAAAGGACAACTAATGTTTTCTCTGCATTTATAGTCATCAATGCAGATATGTATGTCGATAAAAATGCGCATTCGTAACGTAACCAACAAATGTACAGAAAGTCATTCACATTCGTAATAAATATTTGTTTGATTTAATAAAACTTTTATTCGATTAAGTTTCAGATTATTTTCATTGTGCTATTTCTCTGTCATCACAGGACAAGAAACAATATAGACAGCATGCTGAAAACAAGGTTATATAAGGTATCTTTATAAAATTGATTGTCATACAAATATCGCAAGCGATATTACCAAACTTGTGTCACGTTGCTCATTATAAGTTTGTCGGTAAAACACAGGTAAACGTTTAGAGTGTAGCACGAAATAGAAAAATAAGACATGATTAACATTACATTTGGTGAGTAATAGATGTTAATAAAATTATGTATCATCTGTTTCAGTAATGAAATTATTTACCATTTTCAAAGAAGAATATTAAGAGGCTTTAACGAAAGATGCGTATATCGGAAATATGTAGTAGAAATCTCGATAGCCAAATAAAAATTTTACGGGACGGTTCACAGTTACATACTGTCTTGTTTCGACATCACATGTTAGCGTTTCGAAATGTTACGCTGATCACGTTATGTTCTTGCTAATTTGCAAAAGGCGAAATTCTTGCTACTTTCCTATTCGGTTCGTTACGAAAAATGGCATGATCTTGGAATTGCGTATATGCACGCTCGTAGGGGGGGGGGGGGGGGTACCTTTTTATGAACAAATTTTAACAAATTGTCAGAACACTAAGTTCAAAGTACATCGTTGAAATAATGTTCTCTACACGATAGCACCACCTGTTCACCCGCTCATCGTAATTTATGTACATACATACAGTGGCTACAAGATTCATACGTACTTATTTTTAGCCGAAAATTATTTGATTGAATGCGAAACGAAGCATCCTGTTTATTAGATTCTACGTTTCAGTTCCATATTTTTATAATCATATGAAATTATTATTAAATGGTATGGAAATTTGTTATAGATGGATATAATTAATTGGTGTATAAATGCAACGTAATAAATACAGCGGTGTAGAAATATCTTTTGCAATCACCGTATACGTCTTTCGACTAACAAAAACTATTTGTTCGTTAATATATCCATTACGTATAAGAAGATAGACATTTTATAAAAAAAAGTGATTTTGAAATCGTCGTTCAAAATTTCTAAAAGGAAAAAAATACTACTAGGAAAATACCAAAAATTAAATTAATTTTTCATCGTTAACATTTAGTAGCAGTGGTAATTGATAATTAACCGTATTATTGCTTTATAACAATATGTACGTAATACATTAATGCACGTTAATTCTACATATAAATTATGGAGAAAAAACGGATATGTTAGAATTTTGTATGGTTTGCTATAAATATCGATATTAACTTTACACAAGTATAAATAAATTATCACAAAAAATATATCATCAACAGAAAATTCTTTCGAGAACGCTTCAAAAATTACAATTACATTCGTACCAATTGTAGTACAATTATGTACAAAAAATTGTTCTATATGTTTTACAGTAAAATTTCAACGAAAAACTGTCATCGATATTTTAACGAATATTTCCTGTTCCATTTATAGTAAAAAAATACCATGAATTCTGAGATTTCAATAAATGCTATAAAACTCTTCATTTTAAGTAAACACGTTAGCAAATTGATACGATAAAAGAAGCTCAATCGTTGGACAATTTTTACTTTTTTCTCACTCACTAAATTTTAATCGTTCCGTTGTAAATTGGAGCGGTTTAACGAAACTAAAAGGAGAAGAAAGGACACAGAACGTACAAAGTAACATAATTTTGTTCGAACAGAAATAAACTTGCACGCCGTTTCAATAGCGTACTGACAAAAAGAATAGATCAGAGAATAAATTCAACACGCAAAGTAATGCGATAGAAATAAGGAAACCTGGGCCATTTACTTACGTTTTCTTAATAGACAAGGAAATGATAGCGAGAGTTCCGTATAATGCTGTTTAGACGAATTGTTTAAAATAATTCGCGGTTACCTAGTAAAAAAAAAAAATGATTACACTTTGAGACTGAAAAATGGTCCGGTTCTGCAACTGAAAAAGAATTGCGAAAACGAAGAATGCTGCAAAGAAAATGATAAATTATTGAAAGCCGGTTGAATTTGTATTAGGGAAATTGAAAAAAAAAAAGGAAAATGTTCAATTTGATTTTAAATAACTTTATTTCTATTTATCATTATAGCTATCAGAAAAAGACGAGAGAACACCCATGATCGTTTTAATCACTCGTTATTCGAATTCTCACTCAACGATTACATAATTAAGTAATTACGAAAGCAACCAAGAGATTTTTTTTTTTCGAAATAAAGAAGAAAAAAGTAAACATCTTAATATAAACATATATTAAATTCATACAATTAATTAATATACATATGCATTTCATATATATATATATATATATTTTTTATATATATAACATATATATTAATTAATACAATTAAATTCTACAGTTTCAGATTAAAAATAAATAATAAATGAAAAAGAAAGAAACATGTTAATTTATCTCCAGACTTTTCATATGCGCGTTGATATTTTTTTTAATACCTCCAGAATGAATTAACTAATCCATTAATTAATTAATTAATTAATTAATTAAATAATTAATTAATTCGCTTATCGGCACGATTCTACAATTAATCAATTAATACCATCGCAGTGATTATCTAAAAATCCTGAAAAAAGCGTACACAATTGGGTTACACATCTTTTTCATTCGATTAAAAAGAGTCTGTACTTTTAAAGGAAAAAATATAATGTTCGATAATGCAGGGTGATCAAAAAATAATGGTGCAAGAGACAATTTTAAGAAATCTTTTGAGTAGAAAATAAGACGATTTTTCGCAACTGTCCCCGACGCTCGATGAACGTATGTATAGGATAGTAGGTACTGAACAATACTATAAAAAAAAGCTGTCGTTAACCTTTAAAAAACGAGGTTCGATTTTAGGCGTAATTGGTCGCACATTCTACCGTCATTATCATCTAAATTCAAGCCGATCATCCTCACAGTATATGGCGTCAGTTTTAAATTTCATTCGGCAATAAGTTAACCTTCCCTCAAAAATCGTCAAATACGCGAAACGATAGAATAAATAATAAATGATAACGTCACAATAATAATAATAATAATAATAATAATAATAATAATAATAATAGTAATAATAATAATAATAATAATAATAATAATAATAATAATAATAATAATAATAGTAATAGTAATAATAATAATAATAATAATAATAATAATAGTAATAAAAATAACAACATAAGATAATGCCTAATGTATAATTACTCGGAATAAAATTTAAAAGAAGCGAAATAAAAAGCTAAAAAGATATATTCGTTTCGGTGTACTGTGAGTAGCAACGAAGGGAGTTATTTTTCATCATAATATCTGTAATAATAAAATATTTTGCGTTACATTTCGTTAATATTTGGTACAAGTACTTTCACACTGTTATACCTCTATAATATAACGGTTATTCGATTATTCGATAGTCCTTAATAAAGCATTCCTTATATATATATATATACATACAATTGTTACTACTTATCATAGTACGGTATATGCGGTCACTAGCAATGCCTAAAGATTTATTTGTCGAGGAGCAAAAAATGTGTGAAGAAAACATGAAAAGAGAGCGGGAAACTGAAAAGAGGGAATCATGTTATTTTCAACTCAAAAATGTTTCTCAGGTTTTAGCAGCCACGGTATGTTCACAAATCTCGAATTGTAATTAGCCGCGCGAAACGTCAATTGTCCTTGAGCGGTAAATAAAATCACGATTAAGAATAATATTCCATTATATCTAGGAAGGCCGCAGTTTTCTCTTGTACTACAATCTTTAAAACACCCTGTATGTAAGAAAGTTTATTCTAAGTAATATTATATGTATACATGTGGTGTACGTGTCACGTACGCGTATGAACACATAAGTACGTATGCATACATGCATACCCACGTGGCTGTGCACGTATTTACACATGTACACACCTGGACGAACGTATACATATATGTACGCATACATATATAGGTATATAATACGTGTACGTATACATATTCACATACGATCGCACGCGTACACATATGTGCACATTATTCGTATATACGTGTAGACGTATATAGGGTGTGCAATAAAGCTGAAAGTGCGATATGTAAGATTCCCGGATTCAAATTACGCAAATTTCATTCGAGCTAAAAATTCTGTCATTTTTTCCAAATAAATCGTATCATCGGTGAATCGCTGAACTGCGGATACGTGTGCACGTTCTTTTTTTTTTCTTTTCAACTTTGATTGCTGTGTTATTCAATTCAGTTCAAGATCGATTTTACTTGGAAACAATTTGTCCGCAAACATCATCCGTATGTTTTTTTTAACTAAAAATGGAATTCGTTAGTACAATAGTACAACGGCCCCTTGTTGTACCTTCCCAAACACCCTGTATAAGAACACGCGTAGTATAAAGAATTTGAAAAATACACTTAAGACGATAAGGAGGGCAACAAAGAAACAAAATATATTTTCACTTCAACCGTTTCGATGACCAGACTAATCTATGCTTTAAGGCTTTAAAAAAGCTCCTTAAGGACCACCGCATTACATAAGGGTGCTTAATATAGGTAGCGCTATAGTGTACAGAACTGTTTCGTCCGATATAAAACAGGCAATTATTATTTACCTTTACTCTTTTCATATGCCTATTTATTACTTTCTCCCCCACACTCGACCGACTATCATATTTTTTCTTTTTATCACTTATCCCTATTATTTTTAATTTTTTTTTTTTTTTGTCATTTTTCTTTTTTCAGAAAATCGATGTTAACTAAGGTGCTGAGATAACGTTTCTCTTCTTCTCCGCCTGTTCTTTTTTACCTTTTACGATTCGCTTTGAAACCGGGACGATCTTAGAAGCAAAGTGGGATCAATTTCTCAAAATCATCTTATTTTTAGCAGAGGAATTGTAACTGCGCTCTTGTACTATCATTTATGTGACACCCTGTACATGTTGAATTGTTATCTTTTTTTTTTTTTTGTTTTTTCTTCGTTTAACAAGCATATTTAAATACGTACACACGATACGAGAGTGTATCTTCCACAAGAAAAATTATCGTCCTTCATCACAATCAACACACATACAGAGACGCAGGTAGAAAATGGGATTTAGGTTCGTTCAGCGTGCATGAGCGTGAGCGCGAACCTTTTCTCGAGTAGAAAAAGTCGAGGCTTTTGAAAATTCACTTCTCCACACTAACCCGGCGCATTTATTTAAATTCTAATCTTTTATAGTAATGATTCATACCCTAAAACAGCTATATATTCAATATTTATTATCACAACAAATATCTTTCCGTTAGTTTGAGAAAGCTTTTCGCCCTTTGATTCAATTTGTGTGTGGTGTTCGTGTGTGTACATGTTTATATGTATATATGTGTTCCTATGTGTGTGGGCGTGTGTGCGTGCTATATGGATGTAATGTGTGTACTTAAAACACGCGACATTCAATTATCCTATACATTTTCCACTTTGAATTCTTTCTGGCCTTTTTTCTCTTTCTGGCAAGAAACGAAGGACACACCGTTTTCTAGATTATATGTGGAACTATTAACTCGTATTGTGAATTTTCACGCGCCCAAAGCACTTTTGTGACATTGTTCGATTAAAATCGAGTAGAAAACCAATCTTCTTTTTTCGATGTTCATCAGACTCTGATATGTGTAACACGACGCTTCTTTGAAAAAATGATGTCCAAAAAAATTAATTCGAAAATTTAAAAAAAATATCTCTAGCGAAGTTTCGTAACAAATGATGACTACTCGTCGACCGTCAACGTTCAACAATCGTTGTAAGAAAAAAAAGTCAAATATAAAAAGACTAAGAATAGAAGTATACATGTCACGTATTCTTCATCGTGAATTCGATCAAAATGTATTCTTAAATTAGAATAAAACGAACGAACGAACGAACGAACGAACGAACAAACAAACAAACAATTCGAGGAACATCACCGATCTTGAAACGCTGTTCACAGACTTCAACGCGTTATCGTAGTATTTCGCTATGAATAACTTCTAGTGGAAAACTGAAGGAAAGAAACAGAGAATAGAAGGAAATATAGTATTTTTAAAAAGCTTGCGCTCGCCCAAACGTATTAGGTTCGCATTGTAATGTTACTGACGCTAATAACTTGGACGTAAAGAAAAGTTACTAGACGAAGAAAAAGGTACCAGAGAAAATTCATTGGTGAAAAATTCTTGAACAACATTTAAGTAGAAGGTAAACACAAAACTCCGCAGAACCATGTTCAACGTCATTGTCATCGTAAACGTCATTCGTCACTGTAATCGTTATTATACTCCATAACCTCCTATCCCCTCCCACGCATACAATATTCACCCAATCATTTGGAAATCTTACACTAAGCTTCACCATCAGAGTCGTTAGAATACTACGCTACTTGTGAATATATCTCTCAATACCGTTAGACAATGAAAATCGCAAAATTGTAATAACTAACATTTTATATCTATTATTTCGTACCGTTTCTTCTTCTCGTCTCTATTTTTATATTATTGTTATTAGCATTATATCGCATCTTAATGAACATTACGATCATTATTACTGTTAATACCTAATATTTATTTCATTAATTATTAATTCATTATTGTTAGTTTATTATTAATCTATCTAAAATTAATTAATTTTTCATTATTGTTAGGAATAGAGGTTACTCGCGAATTAGTCCACTTTGTTGCATTAATCAGTAGTCATTTTTTTACAATAATTAATCACCTTATTAATTAGTACTCTCTTCAAAATGCTTTCTTATAATATATATTTATATATATATATATATTATCGTAATATATAACTGTGTGTGTGTGTGTGTGTGTGTGTGTGTGTGTGTGTGTGTGTGTGTGTGTGTGTGTGTGTGTGTGTGTGTGTGTGTGTGTGTGTGTGTGTGTGTGTAGGTGTAGGTGGGTGGGCGTGTGTCTGTGTGTACGTGTCTGTGGACGCGTAAGGTTATATTATCCACGAATATGCATACACATATACGTGTACGCAGCATGTTGTGTGTATACGTGTAGACAAACAATGTATACATAAATGTCTGTTCACTTTTTCTTTATCATTGATAAATCCTAAATTATTAATAAGTATGTATGTGTGTATGTGCGTGTGTCTTATGTGTGTATTGCGCGCGCGCTCGTACGTGCGTGCCTGCGTGTGTCCCAGTATTTACTATATTTACTATCCTTCTTCCCTATGTTGTTCACATGTTAATAGTTAAAAATGACAAGTTTAAACTTTACTCCTCGGACCTCGATTTTCATTTCGTTTTCTTTTCTTTTCATTTAGAACCCCTTTCGGGATGCTGTTCTCTTTCGAAGCGTGTGCACAAGGGGTACTTCTCCTAAATCTAACAAATAACATGACACTAACTTTCTGTAATATCTTTAAAACGTTCCATGTTTGCTAATTACGAAATCAGTGCATGGCACTTCCACCTTCATTGAATGGTCCTAGGTTGCAAAACGCGCATTGCAGCCAATTTTTTTAATTTTTCTCGCTCATTCATTTTTTACAACAGAGAAATTACTTCATCTTCGACTTTTTCCTAATATCTTATGAAATCAGTGTTTTTCGTATATTTCTTCAGTGTATATTTATATTATACGTATATAATTAATTTAAAAAAACAGCATCTTACAAACACGTATTAAATTAACTTCATAACTAGATTAGACAATAAATGTGCGTAGAAGCTTCATTTAAAATTTCACATGCTTACATTCATAATAAGTGAAAATATCATCTATAGATTGTACATTAAATCTGAATTATTTGGCCCTGATCACTTCGTATGTACAAACATTTCAGTTTCCGTATGTTCAAAATTTAATTGGTCACGATTAACTAATAAATAATATTCACGGAAAAAGAATGGGAATCATACTTATTTATAATTCTTGGATATGTTAACCGCCGAATAACGACCAGATACATATCGTTAATTACTATTAGGCATCTAGACTTAGTTATATTTCTTTTTTTACTTTATAGGTTATTTGCCACATGTTCTAATTTCGATTATGTCTTTCCAAGAAACCCTGACGAAAGGTTCCGGAATTTTTCAAGTCCACTTCGATTTGGAAAACACTCGAAAAATATTTTCGTTCTTTCAATCACTTTTTTGACTCAATCACTTTAGGTTAAATTCCGATTCGAAAATTGTGCGAAATATTTCGAGGAATTTTGCTCGCTCTTCCCAAGCTTATTTACATTCACCGTCAATAATTTCGTATTTAGGCAACAAAAAAGAAATGTGTCGTTTATCTCGAAACGATGTTGAAATTTTCAAATTTATTCAAATACTTTTCTATTTTTCGAAATCTATTACAACAGAATCATAAAATTTAATATTCCGGTCTTCCGTATATTTTAAGTCATATATTTCCCTGATATTACAAGTGAAACGCTTTTCCTTATCTTTTTACATTTCTTTTTCTTTCTTTGCTATTCGTATTACTTTGAATTTTCGAACAAAATTTCGAAGAATCGTTTTAACCAAACTTATTAGTACGAACGTTTCAAATCACTACATATATATACAACTCTAAGTAATAATCACGACAACCAACGAAATCTTTGGGGAAGATTTATAAAAGGTTAGTTCTCAGAGTTCTCGCGTTTTCAATATATCGAGAAAAAGCTATATTTCGATCATACTCAGCGAGGTGCGTAAGACGTAAAAGGAAAGAGAAAGATATTAACACGTTTACCTTAACATTTAACATCCCAGATAAAAATAACAGTTGGCTCACATTTTCGGACATATATTAAAATCGATTTTCTAAGCACATTTCGTTTATATTTCTTGCAGAAATACAAAGAACTGTAGAGTTCTCTTGAAGGAAGGGGAGAAAAGATGAAGAAGAGTAGTTAAAATTTGAACACACGCATTCGCGACCTTTAAATAATACTGTATCACAATTAAAACAAATCAGACTATAGGGATATAATTATTACTAATAGATTGCAACGCAATGAGCATAGGTATGCGAAAGTTTAATCATTTAAAAGATTAATTAAAAGGAAAGGTTTTATAACGATGTTTAATAATATCATTTATCTCTGTTAATATTGCATTACACCTAATATTCTTTATATATTATAACAAAATTGTCGAACATAAAACTATTTATGTATGTATAACTGTTTATTTCAATTTCACCGGCATCGTCGGCTATTCGCCATATTGCGCCACTTTTCTGTATGACTATATAAAATATTTCTAAAACTTCGTTTACCATTAAATTTAGTGACTTGAGAAATCAAATTTACAATTATAAGATTAATATTCATAGTAATACATTATTAAAACGTTATGCGTTAAAAATACAAAGAAACATATAAATTAACTATTTCAAGTGTATTTCGATCGTTCTTTTCCTAAAATAAATTCAAGTATTCGTATCAATCTTTCCTCCGTAAAGACACATTCGTTAACAAGTTTCGAGTTATCAAAAGCCTTTTGTTTTGACTAAATTTATTCCGTTTGTAATAGTTATTGTGGTTGGAATTTTTCCTTATCCACGTCACATGTTTATTTTTTTTTCCCGTCCTCTTGTTATTATCAAATTAATAAATGGCACATGCCCCAAATGCACACGCGTGTGTATTCAAGAAAAAGAGGGGAAAACGATTCATCCCGAAAGAGAAGAGTATGCGCATATGTGTACGTTTTCCTACTGGCGCGTGTGTACGCATGCGCTCGAAATACGTAAACTGACCACCGAGAAACCTCAACTAATACACGCACCAATTAATAGTAACACGTATATACACTTGCATACACGGACGTAAAATATACTAGATACCCCTGTGACACCTGTGTGCACATCGATAGTATAGCACGCATGCGTACCGATACGTCGAATGCACGAAACAAAAACGCGGTATAACACGCATGCGCGTAAGCGTATTAGAAATTCGTATCATCGTAAACCACCAAGAGTGGTGCATATGCGCACAAGTATGCATACGCCTGTTATTGGCTGTATTCCTTTAAAACTTTCCTCCCGGTTCTTTTTTTCTCTTTTTCTCTTTTTCTCCTTTTCTTTTTCTAAACGTGTATTCGATTTGTTTCGGACTAAATATAAATGCCTAACCTTTTAGACTTAACATTCAATATACCGCATGCTTCGCTAGACACAGCCAAGAATTTGAAATGTTTAAATAGACGTAAAATGGTTAATAATGTCGTCGCTAATAACTCCCTAAAGAAAGTTACATAGGTCAGAAACAATTATAATTTAGCGTTAATCGAACCGATTTGTTGCCATTATTTTATGTTAGTTAAAAATATAATTTCACGAATTACATGGCTCTAAAGACGAATAATTTATCTTACGCAGAAGACGAATAAGTTCTCACGAAAATTATGAAAGTTCTTTCATTTTTTAAATTTCGAACTTGTTTTTTCTTTTTCTCTTTAAATTTAATCTAAATCATTAGTATTAAATCGAATGGTATTTAATATCAATATCACATTAGAGTTTTAACAAGAAAAATAAATATAGACGAGATGGCGTCGCGATCTCGTGCGGTTTCAAAAGAACACAGACAATAAGTGCAATAAAGTACATACGCGTTTGTGTAATGAACAGAAAATTAAGCGGAGAAGGTGTAGGAGGTTAACGAGAGAAATAAAAGGAGAACAACAAATTAAATACAATTAGATCTACAGACGAAAAATAGTGAAAACAAGGAGATAAGAAGGGAAAAAGAATACGTAGTTTCAGCGCATGCGCACAAGAGATTGTAGTGTTACATAGCTGGTTGGTCTTAAATATAGCATGCTAACTCTAGTATTTTGAAATATGCCTTTTTATAAAATAATAATTAACGACACTGAGGTAAGTGGCTATTAGATTAAGCTTACTTGTTACTTATTTTCATTCACCTATTCACACATTTTTCCGGTGATATGTATCAGAAATCAATTCGTTTTTTAAATATAACAAAACTAATCTTTTCTTTCTTCATTGTTTGAAACGTTTATAAGTAAATCACAAGATTTTTAGTTTTATAGATACATTTTGCATCGTTGAAACGTATCTTATTTGTTCGAAAAGTACTTAAAAGGCAAAGCATGTTAGAATATTTACAAGCCTCGAAGGAAATAATACCAGCGTTTTTATTCGATCGAATCATCAAATTTTATGAAAATAGACCATCATCTGTAATCGAATAATTGAAATGTTTTTTTCCTCGGATATCAAATGTAAACTATTATAATATAACTATGTGTATATATACAAAGCAAAAGAAAATAGTACGAGAGATTATTAAGGCAATAGAAGATTCTAATTAACGTTCTAAATTTTTAAATTTTTTAAATTAACAGTACAACGAACAGAACACGACAGAGACGACAAATTAATAATACTAATTTATAATGCTTTGCTTCTACGACGATTGGTTAGCAACAGAATTGAAAAAAACTATACAAAGTCCAGCTATAACTTTCAAGTAAACTTATTCGAGAAGATTGCAATAAAAAGACGACCGTTTAGGAAAGTGTCCAGGTGTTTATAGTATAAAACTATAGAGATGTGTGTGTGTGTGTGTGTGTGTGTGTGTGTGTGTGTGTGTGTGTGTGTGTGTGTGTTTGTTTGTGTCGTATGTATATTATACGTATATAATTAACCCCCAGTGTCGTAAAAATCCCACACGTGTACCAGTATTATTTTATTTTAATTTAGTTTATCAAACGATTGCAAGCGTTTGTCGATCATGCTTGAAGTGTGCTGCCGCCTATCTTCAAGATAAAAGACAATGAATTGCTTCTTATGTTTTATCTCAAATGAAAAAGAGAAACCATTATCGTTGGAAGTACCAGCGCTCGTACAAATTTAGTTCCCGCCTCGTAATCTAAATTTACGTTCCATTCTGGAACAGCAAATAAGGTACACTCATAATGTTCGAACGCCCTCAGACCTCTATTATTCGTAATATTATCAATAATGTTATCTATTATTCGTTACCATTAATATTATCACTAGCAATTCTTATATGACTGCTGCTTTCCTAAAAACATTACACTACTGCTGCCGTCATGATAATCCTTGTTAATTAGCAAGTATTACCATTGCCGCTTGTTAATATCACTACCACTAATATAAATTGCAATTACTTTAATACTCTAATATTTCATTACTATCGTTATTATCGTCTTCTTGATCATCACTCTATTATTATTGTTTTTACGGATTATTGATTAATGAATATCATAATCAGCAACAATTATGTTTTTGTTTATATTACATAAATCGCATTATCATTAACCCCTTATTATTATATCGTGATTAACTTTTTATTCCGTTCACGGTATCCTGACTACTGCGACAGGCGTTTCTCTATTATTAATATCGTGTACCACCACCACCACTAGGTATGATTTATCGTTACTGCTACTATTAACTGTGCAACGACAGTAACAGCGTCATGATAATAAGTAATGATAATGTTTAATAACTGTAACAAAAAGATTGGTGACAATACAATGGCAATGTTAATAATAATAATAGCAGAAATTAACAGCACCAACAATTATCCTAGTACTCTTTAATATTAATCATCAGTAATAGTAGTTGTGTGTAACACTAACAATAGTTACGACCATAATAATAGTAACAATAATGGTAATGATGCGTTACTATACTATGCTGAACAGTAGAAATAAGAATTGTATTACTGCGATAGAAAGCAGTAGAGAGAGAGTGGCAATAGTAGAAGCTGAAACAGCGATAGTAACCAGCGTTAGTAGTAGCAAAATGTAAGAGCAGCTAAATATAACGAGAAATAAGATTAGAATCGATAGTAGTAGCCACAGCTGCAATAGAAATCAAACGAAATGAATGGCAGTAATAGCAGCAACAATAATCGCAAAAATGTTGATAATCCTCACAGCGATAATATGAGTACAAAGATGTCAATTGTAGTAGTAGCAAAGGCAGTAATAATAATAGTGGTAACATTATCATTACTCTATTATCACATTACACAATATTGCCGCTATTACTATCATTGTCGCGCCACTACTATCGTTGTAATTGCTATAACTACAGATTATCATTCCTTTCATTTGCAACCTCGTTGAAATTACAACTTACTTCTTTTAATACTGCTGTTAGAACTATTGTTGCCGCTCATACTATTACCACTTCGATTGCTATATTTGTTACACGATTGCTAGCGTTATCTTTATCTTTTTTTTTTCATTTTTTTAACCATCATTATTTATTATCATCATAGCTATTGTTGTTGCTGTTATTAAGTGTTATAAATATTATCTATCATTTAGCATTACTATTATTATTACTGTTACTACTATTAATTCCACTACTATTGCTGCTACTTGCTACTACTACCACTAACTGTACCTATTTAGTTCTACGACTACTTCTACTATTATTATTATTTATTATTATTGTTGTTACAATTCAGCGATTCCACCGTGGAACCTGAGTAATCTGGATAGAAGCTTAGTGTCAACTAATTTCGATGAATCGTAGAGGCAGCTTTTTCCAAGCATTAAGATATAAAATTTGTGAATTATACGTGTATTATTGAATCACCTGAAATCACACACACGGTATTCAGTTAAGCATATAGGTGAAATTTGAGTTGCGAAACTGAACGTAAGTCTTCGGATTGAATTGCCATAAATAGAAAGAGTCAACTAACGAAAATGCACTCCCGCCCTTCTAGTATGTCAAAATAAGAAAGAAACCCTTTAGATCCATTGTTAACTACCTTCGTTGGAATAAGATAATAACAATTTCGTCTTTTTACTTTCTTCTCCTTTTTTTTTTCTTTTTAAGACAATTACGCGATGTTATACGTTTCAAGTTGTAGGGTCAACTATTCATCAACTTGTTTAAAAAATTGTCTAATAATTTATTTAATACGCGAATATTCTTATGTTAACAATGAATGTTAATGTAATAGAGAAATATCGATAAGCGTATTCGAAAATATTATAAAATGAACATAGCAGATATATTTCAATAAATTTTCATCCATTTTAGTTGCGTCAAAGTTAAATATATATGTAGTACATAGATTTTCGTAAAAAACGAAGACATTTTCTACTAATTGTAAGCCAAATACTGTCCATCTCACTTAATAAAGCTATATTAAACAGAAAATTCGATTAAAAGAAGAAAAAAGGAAAACGAACTAAAATTTCATCGTTCGCGATCGAATATTATGAATGTTAGTCTACGATAATACCTAACGTCGTCTCGTAAAATGTTCGCTTTTTATTCCTAACGTCAGTAGTTAATTACAAACATTTCCTAAACATCGATCCTCTTTGGTTTACCAAACATACTATTCGACATTTGTTTGTATGTATTTTAAGTAGTTCTCTACCTACTTACACACTTTATCGATAAACAGTGTGCAAATAAATTCATTAAGTCTTATAATTTTTTGAATAATCATAGAATTCTAACGTATCCATTCCTCGAATTTTTGATTTTTTCTTCTTTTTTTCCTTTTTTAATGAATTAAATCCTTAAACATTTCAGGTAGTCCCAAAACTAAATTTATTAGGACCCTTTTGATCCCTTCATTTGTTTCATTATTACACGAGAAACCTAACCTTCTGATTTAGGAAATCGATCTACGGATAGTTTGATTACTTATCATAGTTTTTAATGACTCGAATTCATTAACCTTTGAGGAATACTCGTTATGCATATATATGTTTATATATATATATATAATATAATATATATATATATAATATATATATATGTATGTAATATGTATATAATATATATATGTAATATGATATATATATATATCAATAAAACTTAGAACACACAGAATGACTTAAATATCTGTAACACGCAAAATGCTAAAAAGTCATGAAAAATAATCAAATCCCAGAAGATCAAGAAAATCTCACGTTAATTATTTGAAATGCATCGGCACTTGAGAGAGATTGACCTTTAAACCTTTATGTAGGTACACACGTTATGCGTATGTTCACGGCAAGATCTATGGATCTGCTTTTAACAGCAGACTCGAGAGAAAAAAAACAGAAAAGAACTTTTTCTTTAGTCTCGCGGCTGAACAAGACCGAGAAGATCTGAGGGCGTTGGATATATATTTCAGAGATATATCAGAATGTTGGAAAGAAAATATTGTGCAATGAATACTAAACACTCTTTTTCCCATCGGTATGGTTATCAGTCCATTCAGGTACCTTTGACGTTGAAAACATACACATACACACATGCGCGCTCGCTCGCTCGCTCATTCGCGCGCGCGCGCGCGCGCAATCACATTCCCTTGCACACGTAGGCATGCACGCATAAACTTCACATGACACGCGCGTGCGCGCGCACGCAACGGAGGGGCAGAGGGAATGAACTCATTTTTACCCCTTCCTTTAACCGAACCTCCTCCCAATGGTCCAATCAGAACTTCAAAACATTATATTCATCAACGTCTGTTTTTGTTCTATCGAATTTTCGAGATTCACTTCTTGTTTAGGTGTGAGATATATAGTGACGAAGTAAAGTATCGGTCGTGCTCGATCACGAACAACGAAAAATAATCAAACGGGCAAAACGAATGCCCGGTCAAGTCATTTCCAAATTTAAATGCAATCTTTGTATCATATATGTACATACTGAAAAATTAAACTACATTTATATCTTTCTATATCTTGTATATATAATTATTTGTAACGTTGAAGAACAGAAAAGAATATGTAATAAAGAGGAAAGTTAAAAGTGTAACAAACAAACAAATAAACAGAAAATTGTTACGACGCTCGTTCTATCCTTCCTTTTTTCAGAATCAACGTTTTTCTGCTGTTTGTTCAAGCAGGTATCTAGTATAGTAAGACTCATTAATTGCACAGAGTTATTGACACAGTCCAGCAAATTAAGCTTTAGCGAGAATGGCGGAAACGGCCGCCATTGTAATTGCAAGACAATCAAATGTTCCTGCATGAAAGTTCCAGTTCCCTCACTTTTTGGGCAATCTTTTATGAAATCAGTAAAATTTAAATCATTCGCAGCCATTTCATTCAGTCATTCGTAATTTATTTACAAATCATTCGTGAATCCTTCTTTAACATAGTCACAAAGCCAAAATTGTCAAACTATTTACACAATCATCTGGCCTGCGATAAATTTCCTTTCGAAACTTGTATGATTTCGATTTATGTTTTAATTAATCCCGATCAACAAAACTAACAGATAATTGAATTTACAAAAACGAAATCCTATCACTTATCAAATGCGAGAAAAGAATATAAATAAGAATTGAAGTCTTCATAGTTTCCATTCTATCATAATAAAAGAAAACGTTTAATAGATATCTAACACATTTTTGTCATAAAAATAAATCATGTCCAGGAACTGCACTAACATTGTACTATAATACTCAAACGATATTTGACTCCGGTTATTTTCTAGATGATAATACCATTTTACTACTACGATATTGTCTAACTTTTAGCTTTGGGAGGGAATCTGAAAGGTCTAACAATAAATTTAATTACGAAATATAGAGCGATATAAAAATAAAGACGTATATAAATATAGTATACGTATTATGTGGTGCTGGAAAGCTGGCATGCTCTGATGCTTCCAAAGCTTTTAGATTCTTGGCGGCATTAGTAGTATTTTAGATCGTTTGGTGAAGTCTATTCTACACCAACGTTTTGAAGTTTGTCGCGTTGCATACGTGCTAAATATATGTCATTTGAATAGATGTTAAATAAAACACTAGTCAATAACGAAAATTCGTGTAGCCTGCCTTTGTGACTGCGCGTCATGACTAATCCAATCGCATTGCATCGCGCATTTCTTCTGCGCATCAACGTTCTAGCAATACGCAATATGAGCACACGATAATCTCGAATCCATAAATAACAACTTTTCTGAGAATGTCTACGCTAACCACATCCTAAAATAAATTATTTTATTTTTGTGTTTGCAAATATCATCAGCATGATAGAGAGCATTATTATATAACTCAAAATAATTTGATCAAGGCCGATAAGAATTACACAAATTTTAAAAGTTTCATCATTTTTGCAACGAAAACGATATCTAATTGTCCATTCATTCAAAGTGTAAAAGAACTTAAAATATTTTTAGTATAAATAATTGAAGAATATATATAGTAGATTTAACCCATGTATAGAGCAATTAATGAGTCTCTATTATACAATATAAAGTACTAGGTATGCTATTAATAATAGATTAATATTGTTACAATTTTTCTATGCCTTTTAATCGATGTCACTAAATATTATTTAGCACTTAAAATATCTTCTATTTTATATATATAATAACTGGAAAGAGAACTAATATTACACAATATGTTACTAGGCTAAAAATCACGCATAAATACTACCGTATCGTTTGCTGAATTTAAACTGAAATAGATAGAAGAATAATATTGTCTGTCTGAAAAAAGTATTGAGACAGTGTAGTAAGTAAGTTATCATTGAAAAATTGTCTCAGATTGTCAAGTTACCAACTATAGATTCTATAGATAAAACTATAGATAGATAGTAAAAGAAAAACTCAAAATTTGTAAAATAGAAATTTTGCGTCACTGTATAATTGGAAATACCATTCACTCGAAAATTCGAAGTCATTCTGAAAACTTTAATTAGGATTTCAGCTTTCTTAAATGCTTTTCTTTTTTTGTCTCTTAATATTAACCAATGGGAAGTGGCATATTCTTCTCCTCAGTATCGTTCATTTTGCAGAGGGGAGTGAGAAAGAGAAGAGAGAAAGACAAAGACACACACAGATAGGCAGACAACAGACAAAGATAGCTAGAGAAAAACATCGAATTACCATATTCGTTATAACTCTATAATTAGTAAATGGTAAAGAGACACGCTGGACATTGGCACGACGGGTGGCATTTAGATTTAATATATGTAGAATAAAATTTACGTTATTGCGATAACATTTGGTATCGTTTTTGTTGTCGTCGCAAGAACTCGGACCCCGATTTATCATCCGATTAAAAGTTTGTGGGCGTTTTACGATAGAGAATCGATTTTTAGCTAAAATAACGATCTCCGAATATCTCATAGAAGATCACGATATCTGCCAATACACTTCTTAGCTAGTGAAGCTATTGATTCAAATTTTTTATAACCATAGTTTTATTACAATATTATTCATATAATCTCGACTTACTCGTTGGAATAACAATATACAAATAAAAGCAAATTACTAATCGTATTACTATCGTTAATTTTGTGGCAACAATAACCAAATTTTCTATATTGATAATTGTTGCCATGTGAAGGAAAAATTCACTAAAAATTCGATTCTATATCACCGTTGCTAATGGAAGAGGTATGTATAGCCCAAAGCATCGACGTGGATCCTCGCTTATTAATTTCTTTAAGAGGTAACGTTCCTCCTCCCTTTTTTTTTTCTTTTTTTTCTATATTTTTTCTTTTCATTCATATCTTATTCATTCTTTCTGCTTGTTTTTGTTTTGATTAGATTGGTACAGTCTACGTTTGATACGCATGGCAGTCTCGATTAGAGGAAACTGTTCAGAGCAAAAAAGTGGAACACTCGTGAGACCATTGATCATAATTTACTTTCTTACACGCGCATCCTTAAGAAAGTGTTGGCGACGCCATTATCTAGATTAGCCAATGTATCATTTTTTCAAAGCTAATGGCTGCGGTGTTGTATGCGCGTACCCTTTTAACTTTCCTACTGTTTTCTGTGCTCCGATCCTCAAAATATGTAACAGGAGCTAGAATTTATATTATTTTTTCATAAAATTACCTACACAACGATGTTTTAATATACGATATATTGGATACGCACCATTTGCAAATTATAAATTATTTTGATCAAAATGAACTTGTAACACGCGTCAATATTGAGAAAAATGAAATATAAATTATTGCTATACTCAAATGTGAAAAAATATGAAAATAGAGTAATTTATATTCATAAAAATTTTCTTCTGCATGTATCATATAATTTATGTATTCATAATGCAATGAATATATCGGGCATGTACGCAACATTGAACATATTAAAACACCGAAGAGTGTAGCATAACAAAGATCAACTTAAATATCTTCAACATACTACTATATATATTGTTCTGAATAAACAGGATATTCCATTGAAACGTTAATGAGAACACGACCTGAATGGGAAGAATACTAATTCAGTAATTGAAAGATCATGAAAAACCTGCCTATCAGAGATGGGTGCGCACTATGTATACACATACGCGCATATTATATCAGATGAAATTAATATTATTTTAAGATATGAAAATACCAAAATACCAAAATGAACTGCGACAGAAGCAATATCGTAACGTCAATACTAATTTAGTATTACGTCGTACGTACGTACTTAATGTGCAGTACGCGCGATATAATAACAGCATTCTCTCGTGCCTATTATTAAATGTAGTCGGCATTACACCAAACAATTAATAAAGCACGGCGCACGCCAAAAGCCTTGAAATTCATGATATACCCTCCCTTGCCCCTATTATCCCCGAATCCCAAATTGAAAAATCTTCTGTTGAAAAAATCAAATCAGATCCTTGTTGCTGCCGAAATTATACACGGCACTGATTTAAGTAACTTCATCGCGAGAACCGGCCCATCTGACAATGCGGAATATAATTGACGTATCGTGAAGTAGAAGGCTTGGTCGTCGCACGAGTGATACCGCTCCTCCGTGCGGCACTCTACATCGACTCACCTCCCAGAAGGTCTCCGGGTAAGTACGAGTTCAGAGAACTGGGCGTAGCACGTTGTTGATCATTGCTGTCGATGCCAGCGCTGCTCCAAAGAGAATTGCTACTCGGTGGAGCGCCCCATAATTGGCTGGAACTACCGCCCCATGTGTCTGGTGGTGGACCAGTTTTGTTCGATGGTCGCAAGCCCCAACCTGCTCCTGTAGTAGCTCCAGCTTGTTGTTGACCTCCATGACTAAGTTGTTGCAACAAGCTGTGCACCTCGGTATCGGCTGGAGATTCTGCGAAAATTGTTGTGTTGCCCAGGACGCAATTGTTCAGAGCACCTTGTGCCTGTAAACATCATTAAACATTTCTCTTATTAATTTCAACTTTTGATAATTTCATGGTAGTAGATTTGTGATTTTTTAATCATTGTTTTATATAATATCTAAATGATAAAAATTGTACATTACATTCGTGTATATAATATATATGTATATATGTAAACAAATAAGATTTATACAATAGGATTTATTAAGTAAATCTACTAATTACTTGGGAACAGTGCATATTCATTTACAAAAAACTGGAAATGGAAATGAACATGAAAATTGTGCACAAAAATTTGTAAATATATTCAGAATTTCAAAATCACGTAAAAAGTTACATAAGGACACATTTATACGATCTTCAATATACAAACTTCCTGGAGCACCTAACATTAATACAGTCCCAGTGCATAAAAGCTTTAGATTTTTAGTCTATAGATATATACGATGAATCATATATACAAATAAAAATATAGTAGGTAATACTCAACTCAATTAATTATTGGGTGGTTAACCTAAGTTTAATTTTTTACGGTCTAAATTATACTACGCTGTATTTTTTTTAGATCTGAATCAACAGAATCAACTATACTTCAAGATTATTCATACATAAAAAGTAAATTTTACAATAAGTGAGAGTCTAATATATTTAAATACTTTTAGTTAAAGTCACAGATGTTGAACTGTAAAAGGATATAAGACCGCTAAAGGTTAATGCAATTAATGCAATAACAAAAATATGTAAAAGACACTAAACCTTAATAGCCTCATCTCTTGATGAATATTTGGTTAAAGCAATTCCATGATTAAGGTATAATCGGAAGTCTTGAACAGGACCGTGTTGCATGCAGAGGGTTTTCAAAGTAGAACCATCGATTTGAGGCGTCAGATTCTTAAGTAGTAACCAGGTAGAAACCCAGGCAGCATTTGTGCTCGATTGAAAGCCCCAGGAACTGGATCTGCTGACGGTGCCAAAACCTGCCCAGCCATTGCTCGTATTTCCCGTAGTTTTGCTGCTCAAGCCTGGTGGAGGGCCACGAACCTTACTCATTGGTGCTCCCCAGAGCTCTGAAGTAACCGCAGTCGGCGGTGGAGCAGATTCACCCCAAGTGTTCTTCGAGCTGTAAATTATATTTTGTATAATTAAGATAGTTGAATAAAAACATTAAGTAGTTAGTTAACGAATCATATTAAATTAAAATTTAAAATATTAAATTATAATAAAGAAAGTAATAAAAATAAAGAATATATACGGTAGGTAAAGTATTAAAATTTTAAAGCAATATTTACCTAGTAAATGCGTTTGGAGTAGTAGCAGGTGGATTGAACGTCCAAGTAGAATTACTTAAACTTGGTATTGATGTATCAGGATTGGTAGGTTGTTGTGGTGGCGGCGAAGTCTTACTACTTGAAGAAAAAATGGCATCTGGGTCTTTGATCGTTGCTAAAGAAAGCGGTGAACGAACGATAGAGCCTGGAGTAATGCTTGGATCATCCTCGATGCTCTTCATCTGGGTACCCTAAAATGAAATTAAATATAGGTGGACCCGAATAAACGTCATACGTAAGAATTTTTCGTTTTTCTGTTACTCATACAAAATCTGAATTACTAAATATAATTAACAGAAAAGAGAAATTCAAATATCCTAAATCAATTTTTATTACAATAATGAATACAATTTAAAAGAAAATGAAAAATTATTTTATTAAATTTTATTAGAATACTAATATATATTACCTAATCTATATATAGATAATACATATCTAATCTGTATTCTTTACGACAAATTAAAAAAACCCTTCATTGTTTTACTATTTTTAAGAGGTCATTTCTTATTTTGGAATTTGATTACCAGCGCGTACTCTGTTTAACCCCTTTCGACGTCAGGCACTGCGAGACAAAAATTTCGTCATACAACCAAATTTCATGACAGGAATTCTACGATTAACAAACAAATTTATTTTCTATTAACGTAAATGAAACAATACCTTAATAATGTTTCATTATTTTAACTTGTACAACATAAAATCTGAAGAAGATCTGTATAATTTGTATCATTTTGTGTAAACAGCATTCTATTCTTTTCATTTTTCTGCATAAATATATTTTAAATACAATTATTTCAAAGAAATCAAATGTTTCAATAATATCTTAAACTTGCGTCATAAACAATCGATTCAAAATATTGAATAAGATTTTTTATACTGAAAAAGGTTTTCTTCACATAGGAAGTACGATATTGGAAATGGATTACCTTCCATGGCTTGCCAGGTTCAAATTCAGGTACAAGATCGGTGAAAGCAGCAGCACCAGCAGCTGCACCAGTTGGCTGCCAATCCTTTCCATCAGTGGAATCCGAGTTACCTGGATCTGGCCATCCACTCTCTCCAAGTCTGGTGGACCATGTACCATCTCCTTGACCCAACAAAGGATTCATGTTAGGACTACTGTGTGATCGTGTTAAACCAGCCGGTGTAGCTGCTGGCTTACTGGTTGTTCCTGGTGCTCTCGAGAACTCGTTCGAAACTAACTCTCCATCCTTGTCCAAAGAAGGTAACTTCCACTGATTCAGTCTTGACTGTTGCTGACTCTATAATAAAAAATTAATTTTCACATCACAAATCTAATTATTACTCTCATTGTTTCTTTCTAATACAACAAAAATGAATTATTTCGTTCATTTTTCACGAGAAAAAATTTAAAACATTGTATATAAATTTTTCTATGAAGTATATATAACTTCTTACAAAATAAAAAATGTACTTACAACAGGAGGTTCCTTATTCATTGTCAAATCTGTGAAACTATTTTGCAAAGCTGACATAGGATCATGTACTGAGCTCTTATAGTATTCTGAGCTTTGAGATGGTGGCACAGGGTGTTGCTGCTGCTGTTGTTGCTGCTGCTGCTGCTGTTGTTGCTTCATGTAAGTAGCTTGTTGCACAGCAATTTGGTTTTGAAGGTTTGCTATTTGCTGTTTTGTTTTTGTAATTTGTACACTGATCTGAAGAACAGATTGGCCATTGCCCTTCATTGTACTTTGCACAGAATGTTGTTGATGAAGCTGTTGTAAGACTTTGATTTGTTGTAATAGTTGGTTCAAAAGTATTAGAGTTTGAGGTGCAAGTGGTTGATTTAAAATTTGATGGTTTAAGTAACCTTCCTGGACGGCTAGCTGAATCTGTTGTACTAACATACGCAGTTGTTGAGTACTGGGTTGATTCTGAGGAGCTCTGGAAGCCTAGAATTGAAAAAAAAGAATAACTATTTGCTATAGATATAACAAATCTTAACAGACAAATTTTAAATAATTATCTGAATATCTATCAACTAGCAATACTAACAACATTTACCTGATTGAAAGGTGGTTGAGGTGCATTACTACTAGGTTGTTGTTGTTGTAATGGAACAGCAGTTTGTTGCTGTTGTTGTTGTAATTTCAATAAACTTGCACTAGCAACCGATCCTCCCACACTACCAGTTGCATTTCCACTTGGCACTCCAGCACCCTATAATTAACAATTAGTACACACAAACTGTCACTTCATATGCAATATTAATTCTAAATTTCAGTATATAAATGTCACTTAAGATATAAACATACCGGTAAGTAATATCCATAAACACACATATTTATATACACATTGCTTAACATTTGATACATTAAAAATAACATTAAGAGGTGAAAATTTATTAAGATTTGGAAAATGAGTTATACGACCATAGCATAAAATAGACCAATAAGTAAGAATGTGCCAATCAAAAGTGTTTTATAATTACGAGAAAATTTACAATCAATGCAAATTTAAATGTGCAAAGCATTATGTTTATTGTGACATATAAAAGCATGTTAATATTTAAGGGATAACATAAATACGCTTGATTGTGCTTTATTACAATCAAAGTAAAAAGGAGTAAACTAGCATTCAAATAATAATATGAACTGCTTCGGTTCAGAAAATTATCAAATAACTACAATAGTTTTTACCGGAGGAAAAGACATTTGCTGTGCGACGTGATTAAATCTAGGATATGCTGGCGCAGTTGTAGCTTGATTTGTCGGATCATAAGTGGAGTGTGCGTCATGTCTTCTCCATTGGTCTAAAGGCCGCACTTGACTTAAAAGTTCCAAAGCTTCCTCTCTATTCATTTCACGAGTTCTCAATGCCAATTCAACATCTTCTTTCTATAATCAAAAAATAATCATTAAGTGCATTAATTAAAAGAAGGCATTTGCTTACTCAAAACATAAATATAAGAAATATATCTGTCAAATACATTAAATTAAACCAACAACAATGACTACATCGACAAGTATCGTATCACAATAAACATATTCAAAATTGTTAGATTTTACAATAATAAAATTATTATATCTATAATTATTATTGACAATATTAGAATGGATCACTATATTTCTAGT